>NC_142525.1:19964815-20077315 GCF_964205215.1 Stylophora pistillata | reverse complement strand
TTAAGTAAGGGCACTACAATTTATGGCAACTGTTTCGAACACAAAAAATTTTAGTATCCTTGAAGCCTAAACTGTGTTTTTCTGGGAAAATCATGGTGGTAACTGACTGTAATATGTGTCTCAGGTAAACCAGATGTAGTCCCAGGTGATATAAAAATCGATGGACGATACAATCATGTGACTCAAGTACAGGAGAGACTTAACTTTCTCAGGTACTACATGCACATGTTTATGAAACAGATATGTTAGTAAATGGATTGGAGAGTTGTACAGTGTATCTATACTGTTCATGCACAAAATTTCAAAAACAAGAAAGTTATCTCCAAGCTTTATTACACATGTCAAAACATCTCCCCTTTTCTCCTCTTTTTCAGTGTTGACAACAAGATAATTAGACCACCTGAAAATAAAACATTAATAAATAAATAGAAAACAGAGCACCATGTTTCAACAAAAACTGGTTAAGACTTTTCTCTAGAATGAAGTGGTTACATTTTTAGTAGTAAACTTTTACTCACCCCACCAAGCCTCGAGGAACAACTTCATGTCATTATTATTTTTAAGTGACAGTTGAAGAATCACTTATATAGATGTTGATGTGTGTGGAAAAATTGATCCCTAACGCTATGCAGACTGAATTTGCCCTGGAAAGCAGTGGCAGAGTTCTCTTAGGCAAAATTTGATGATTTTCAGAAGAAAACTTATTGTCGCAATATGAAATTTGAGACTGGTCTATAGTTGATAAAGCAGTAATATGATGAAACAAGCATTCTACCTTCCTTTGGTGTTGAGGTACACTTGTACTCTTCCAGTGGTAAACTGTTCTTGAATTTCAGTCTTGACAATGAAAATTTCATTGTGGAAACATAGACAAACCACTATGTAGCTCCCAAACAGATCAAATATTTACTTGAATCTCTTGAATTCGAACAACAGTGAACAACTGTCTGTTACCATAATTTCTGGCTGTTTACCCACACAGCCGATTACCCACACCAGTTGATTATAGCATACAGCAAAGAAAAAAGTCAGCAGATTACCTGCACTGGTGGATAACCCGCACCTTAAAAGCAAGGAAAATTTGTACAAAAAGGCTATAGAATACACATACTCAAAAGAATGCAAATTCGTGACCACATTTCATACGAGCGATCATTCAACGCCATGTTGAATTGTTGCTTTTCTAAAAAAATCAATATCTCCGGTTCTTCTGGGCTTAGCAAGTCCATGAAAACGGGAAAATTCTCTTCATCTCAAGCTAGTGTTAACTGGAAATTTGTTACTGATGCACGAGATACCCTTGGATTATTTTTGTCACCATCAAGGTTTTGTGTACACACGTGCAGATAAAAATCATTTTGCCGCACAACTTATTGTGCATGAAATAAACTGAAGTTGGCATCATGATTTCATGTTGCTTTGTGGCACTCTTAACACAATAAAATTCATTTGAGAGGTGGAAATGTGGGTAGGTGAGAATTTTTTTCTAATTCAACTACCAGTAGATTTCAAAATTTTCACATAACCCACACCTCCCTATTACCCACAGTGACACTTGTTAAAGGCAAAATCAACAGATTACCTGCAGGTAAACAGCCAGAAATTATGGTAGCTATTTTGCTGCTTCTTATTTTTTTTTCCTGTACTTCTCCTTTTTTTAGGTTTCTTCTCAAAGATGGACAGTTATGGCTATGTGAACGCCAGGCCAAATTGGTAATTGAACACGAATATATGTCAGTAACTAAACATTTTATAATCAGTCATTGAATTGGTTAATTAAAGGCTCAGTGGTTTAGTGATTGAGTTATCAAAATCATTTGGTTACAGATCTGGCAGTGTCTTGCAGAAAAAGCTGTTTTATCATCTGATAGGGAGAGTTGTTTCAAGTGGTTTTCAAAGGTAATAATAATTATGATCTGCCCTAATAATATCACATGTACAGCATGGCATAATTTTTTTGAGGCCTGATGTTTAACAATTTTAGGTAATTTATTTGGTGTACATTTTAAAACATTTAGTCATTTCACAATTTCAAAACTTGAGATACAACACATTTGCAAGGCCAAAGGTACAAGAAGACTAATTATATACACATGCGAAGTGCTGCATTAATGTTGCAATGGTTGATTTGATTTACAATGTATTTGTGTTCAGATTTCAAAGAATTGTTGTAATGTCCGCAACCAAGGTGAACATTTGTAGATGTTCTTGCCAACTTCCCTGTTGTCCCCTATAGCATGGATGCATTATTTTTACTTTTTTTTTCTAGTTGATGGGGGATGAACCAGACTTAGATCCTGAAATATGCAGATCATTCTTTGAAGGAAATGTCCTCAAGTTAGATCCCTCTCTTTTAACAGAAAATGGCATAAGGTTTGTGACAAAAACAAAGTTTAATCAGGCACATACTGCGCTATTTTGCACGTATTTTTTTAACGCACAATTTTGTGTGAAAGTGATGCACATTAATTCTTGCCAAATGTTTGGACTGCACGGGGCTTTTGGATTAAAATTCCATTTAAGCTTTATCCCTGTGATATTTCCAAGAATTAGTGGCACTTGAATTGCTGTGAATGTTAATGAGTCCTAAATCTTAGGGAAACTTTGATCCTTGTAATTAATTGCAGAGACATTATTTAACCAAAATCTGGAAGTTGCATTCCTTCAAAACATACTACTCTCCAATAGTTTGGAGGTTTTGAAAGGTTGTTTGTTCCTCATGATTTAAAGAAACAGATAAACCAATGGTATAAAAATTAATTATTATTTTTGTCTTGAAACACTTGTGTTTGACATCCAAAAAGGAAAGCTGCTTCAAACCCCAAAATAATTTTTTATTAAAAAAAACTTTTTGTATCAGATGTTTTGAAAGATTCTTTAGAGGAGTCAATGTTAAAGAAGGTAAACTAGTGGCTAAGAGGAGAGCTTACTTAATGGAGGATTTGGAGTTGATAGGAGTGGATTACTTATGGCAGGTAATGACACATTATTCATGCCTAAACTACACATTTAGTTCCATGATGTATTGTCTGATTGCTCCTCTGTCTCCATTTAGTTACTCATTAAACAGGGTTGAATATTTTGTCCATATTGGAAGGGTTTTTTTTTTTTTTTATTACATCATTGCATCACATTTGCAAGGAGTCCTTGTTATTGTAATGTTATTCTCGACCTTAATGCTTATGGAAATTAATGTGGACCTCAGTAGCAAACAGAACAGAAATTCATTTTGATCAAGAAAAATTGACTACTTTTCTGGTGTCATATAAGTTGCAAATACACATGCCTATCCATTACCATTGCGGTTCAAAGTTTTTCTATGGTGTCATCTGCTATGATTTTCAGGTGGTACTTCAAGGTTCAGATGACATTGCTGTTCGTGCCATTGAACTGCTCAAGGAGACTTTCACCTCCCTGGGACCTAAACTAAGAGCTACTCAGGTAAATTGAAAAATTGACATTCTGAGAACAAGTCACACTGGTTAAAAATGTAAAGCTTTTTTAATAGTTTATTTATTTATTTATTTATTTACTCAAATTCAATTACACAGATAATCAAAACAAAAACAAAAACAAGGAGTTAAATATATATACAAGTATAAAAAAGAGATATCTGAGTATTTAGGCCAGTTTATACAGAATTCTAGATTCCTTATTTTAAATAAACTGCCTGTGATAAAATACAAAAAAATTGAAAAACTAACTTAGACAAATAGCAACAACAATACATAATCAAAAATTATAACAATTTATCCTTACTTAAGTTAAATTTACTGATATAAAACTGATTCACTTTCTTACTAAACAATGATACTCGATCAATTGTCCTAATAGCTACAGGCAGTTCATTCCATAAATCCACAATGCGATTAAAAAATGAGAATTTAAAAACATCGGTTCTAAAGCGACCCGTGGCAAGTATGGCTTCTGTGTTCCTCATATCGTACTTATATGATTTGAAGCTAGCATATGATAGGACGTCAAAATCAATGTGCCCCTTCAGACATTTAAAAAAGAAACATAAATCTAAAACCTCCCTTCTAAACTCGAGAGGCAAAAGACCAAATTTTAGTTAACGTTCCGGATAAGTTAAATCACATTTCAAGATAAATTTGGTGGCACGCCTTTGAACACGCTCAAGGGCCTTAACTTTTTCTTTAGTATAGGGAGACCAAACTTGAGATGCGTACTCCAGCTGCGATTGTACCAACGATTTATATAGAATCAACATGGTTTTTTGGTCGCAGTCAATGGTGCACGTTCTGTAGATAATACCCAACATCTTATTTGCTTTACTTATAGCAAAGTCAATGTGATCGTTCCAGGATAAATTCGAAGAAACATGAACGCCTAGATCTTTCTCAGTTGAAACGACTGCAACCTGTGACCCGCTCAAATTATATGATGTGTGCATAAAACTCTTTTTCTTTGTCACGACAAGGTGCTTACACTTATTAGCGTTGAAATTCATGAAATGCTCAGACGACCGACCAGTTAAGCTTAGTAAGTCACTTTGTAGTTGAACTGCGTCAGCACCGTTATCAATAACTCGATAACACTTCATATCATCTGCATAGAGTTGGACAGTAGTCTTAGCATCTGTCACACTTGGGGCACTGTTAATATATATTATAAACAACAAGGGTCCCAGGATAGACCCCTGGGGCACACTGGATGAAATAGGTAGTAAAAAGATGCTCAGCCATCTATAACTGTCATATGCAAACGATCTGTCAGATATCTTCTAAACCAAGATAGCAAGTTCCCTCTTATACCAACGCCATACAGTTCCCTTAATAAGCAGTTAAAAGATACATAGTCAAATGCTTTACTGTAATCCAGAAATACTGTATCAAGCTGTTTCTTCTCATCAAGTGCTTTGGCAAAGACAAATGTAGATCTTGGTAGATTTTGGTTGAGTTTCTGATGTTATAACTCTGCAAATCTGCATATTCTAGAACTTGAACAGGGTTTTTGTTAGAAGCCAGGCCCCAGGTACTGGCGCCTGGCTACTCAAAACAGAGTACCCGGCTACCTCAAGTACAAAATTAAAAAAAAAAAATCGTCAAGAAGAAAACTATCAACCTCAACTAAATATTTACTCTTCCTTGTAAGTTTAAAACCCTTTTCCGCACTTATTTATCAATTATTTGCCACCAGATTGTGAAAATAAGATGTACTTTGAGAAGAAAGGCGCTGCACGTTAATTGAGTTCTTTAAGTGCCTGATTACGTATTACATAACTCTTGCACATGGTGTGCCACACATTTAATGCAAATGCATTCTACGGAGTTACCATGGCAAGCAAAAGAAAAACTCAATGCATCCTGGACTCTTTCTTGTCATTTACATACAAAAGTCAAAAGATTTCTTGTATTATTTACACATTCCTGTGAGGGAAGCATGCAAGCACTTGTTTGTGTATGAAAGGTTAAGCACAATGACCCAGAAAATTAAATTAAAGTTTTCTGGTTTTAATTAGGTTCAGAGGAATGGTTCTCTTTTTTGAAAAGTTACATACAGTTTCAATACTTCCTATGCTTTCCATTTCTTAAACTGTTCATTAAACACTTCTGAAGTACAATTCAAAATGAGAAATAAACAACGAGAGTAGAATGTCGCCGTAAAAGGTGCTTATCAGCTAACATGTGCATCTCAATATAAAGCCAACCTTGTTTTTGGTTTTCAAAGCGTAAACATTCCAAACAGGAGTAAGAAACTTGAAAGAAACTTTGTTCCAATTTAATTTTCATTTAAAATAAAGCTAAGAAAAGCATTCAAGAATGCAGTAAATGGTTTGAACCCGGGAGTAACATGTGAAGGTGCAGTCTGATCGTCCGGGTGAGTGTAGTCCTGAGAAGGACTGTTGTCGGTGGTAGTGACTGACGTTTCGACAACCTGTGCGGAAGTCATCATCAGAGTCAAGTGAATGATTGTTGTCAGTAGAATGTTCTTATTCCAGTTCTTGTGAAATGATTGGTTGGTTTTGCCGTGATGTTATTGGCTGTAAGACTCAAGTGACGTAAGTCGGTCGTGATTGGTCTGTTTCGATCTGTCGGTAAAGTTAGGTCGTTCTTTTTCGGTCGTTTGTGATGTTTATGTCGTGAATGAGTCGTTTGTATGGAGCGGATAGTTGTTGACATCTGTTTAGGGGAGTCTGTTCTAAGTTAGTAAACCAGCTTTCCAGAGTCAGTCGTTGAAAATAGTCAGTGCTCTAGGTAAGGCATTGCGCAGAGTCCTAGTCAATGTTGTGGTTGGTAAGTCAATGGTGTTCAGCAATGTGATTGCTGACATCACCTTTCCTTGTCGCCCGTCTGTGTTCAGTCAGTCTTGTTGTGAGGTTTCTGCCAGTCTCACCGATGTAGGAGGCTTGGCAGTTGGAACAATTGATCTTATAAATCGTTCCCTGTCTGTTCCTCGGTTCGTCTTTGTCTTTAACGTTGGTTAGTAACTGACGTAGTGTGGTGATGGGTTTGTGGGCGATGCGGATATTGAAGGGTACCCTCAATTTTGTTAGGGTACCTGCCTACTCATAAGGCAGCACCCTTCTACTTCAAAAGTTAATGAAAACCCTACTTGAATAGCTAAGGAGAAGAAGAGATGTTTGGAAGGATTTAATAGCATATGTCTTTTCACATAAACTTTTGTCAATGTCTTCAGTTGGGTGTAGAGTGGAGAGATTAGACTGTCATCATGTACATCATGGCATCATGTACATATGTAGTGATACTCTAAAAATATTTTGTTACCTTGTGAGCTCTTAAAAGAAATGTGACATGTGATGAACTACATGTAAGCTGGGAGTTATTTTGAATGTCAGATCATACACTGAAAGACTGTACTAGTGTTTCAATGAAATATTCCATCTAAGAATTTGGAAAATTGACATAAATCAAAACTTCTTGTCTGAAACATTAAACTTATCATTTTACATTCTATTAAAGCTACTATGTATTGTTGATACCTCCACAGGTTGACATCCATGATAAGTTCATCCAGAGTTGTACAGACCAGATATGCCATTCTGCAGATGTATTTTCCAACAAGGGTACAGAGATTACCCATATCGAAGACAAGTCTACAATTCCAAAGGAAAAGCTTCAGCAAGAAGCAAAGAAAACAGTCCGTTGTCTGACAGTTCTTAAAGAGTATGTTGCGGAGTGCGATGATGAACATGCAGAGGAACGAGCAATCTTACCTCATGGAAGGTACATGCTGTGCTCAAATTGTCTGCAAAATGTTGCACCAGGTCACTAAATGTTTCTCTGCTCTGTAGGTCATGCCGTGGCCGACATGTTTCTCTGATTGTCAGATTCCCATCCCATGGTCGTCAGGGAGAAGACTTTGAGATTTGGTCACACACAAATGAGTCTATAGCATCTGTCAGACGACAGGTTATGAGCAGGTGTGTTTTTGTTTATTTGGTTGTCACCAATCCATTTTTGGAGTATGAAACATAGTAAGACTTATTGGTGTTTTCTTTGATATGAATAATTATTTCTTTGCTTGTCTGTTTTTGTACAGGTTGAAGAACTCACTACAGACAGCCAGGCTTGATCTGTATGTCAATGGAGAGATCCTCTGTCCTTCTGATGACAAGAGATTAATTTCACAAGTGCCATTGAGAGACAGGACAGTAAGTGTTGGACTTGTATTTCACTTAATGATGAATTTTCAGTCGACAGTTCTGTTGTTGTTGTTGTTGTTGTTGTTTGGTTATAAATTGAATGGACCCTATCTTATATCAATAGAAACTGTTATCCCTTGCTGTACGGGACACTCTTTGAATCTTACATTAAAATTATTAAGGAGTAATTTTCAGATCCTAGAAGTTGAAAGACTCCAAGGAAATATTTTGCATGAATTTATTCCATCACTGCTGGTAATTTTGTTGGACTTGCTATGGTACTCATAATTGATTTTGAAATGATAATGAATTCAGATTTAAGCATCATGTTGTGTTCATGAACTGAGTTATAGATTTAATTTGCATTTAATTTAACAGTTAATAACAGCCAAGATTGGAACAATGAATAGCTCCATGCCATCATCACCTGATTCATCATCAGACTCGTCAGGGGGGTCTACACCAGCTGCTCTGGATGGTCCAAACTTAGATGCTGAGAACTGCCTTCCAGGAGTGGTGAGGAAAACATTAAAAGATGAAATTTCGTTAACAAATCATTAACTACAGTTCTAAATTTTGGTTTTGTGTGCATGTTGATGTACATGGTTGTATCATGAACTTACTTCCTTGGGACAATGAAAGAAAGTCCTATGCTGATCTTGTGTTGTAAGCATGTTTACTTCTTAATTACAAATTTCACATTTTTTTTTTCTGATTAAATGATGCCAGAAACACTCGGAAGTACTTAGAGAGGTTACACCTGCTTCACTTAAGAGAACAACAACCTGCCTTGTTGAGATACAGTTAGTTCAGCACCTGCTGTATCATACTCATCAATTTTTATCTTTAGATGTTGTCCAAACGGCACAGCTTTATGCAATACCTTATTGATCTATCTGATCAAGGTATAGCTCATAACATTCCTGATCTAAGAGAAAGAGTTCAACAACTCCTTAATCTCATACCATCAGGTGAGTTGTGGTTGTATGCAACAATCCATTTCTACCAATTTTGTCAAATGGCAATATTGGCTTGAATTACATTATTTAAACATTTTATTGAAAATTTACACTCCTACATTACAAAATGGTCTTTAAATAAATGCTTTTTTCTAGATACAGAGACAGTGGGAAATATCAAGAATGTTTGTAGAGCATCATCAGAAAACAGTTCTAAACAATCTTCTGCTTTACTTGACAACATGTTCTTCATATCCTCTTCAACACAAGTTCTTTACAACCTAGAGGTATGGTGAATGATCTTAATTTGCCAATGAAATAAATAGGATCAAAAGTGTAGAAACTTGAAGTTACTAAAACTCTGATATGGTGTTAAAAAACAAGGTGGGGTTTATAAGCCGACCAGTCAGTGGCAGGAATGAATCCCTTCCCAAATATGGGATTAAACTATCGAGATGCTTGTAATGATTGAAACAAAATACATGTGTGAATACATAATTATGTACAAGAAGTCCTGCTTCACCCTTTATTTCCCAACTAAAATTTATCTCAAGGATCACCCTATGTTAATGAAGGTATGGTGATATTTTGTGGCTATTCCTTGGATTGGATGTCACCTTTGTTCCTTATTTTCTTTCAGATTGTTTATTCCCTTCTTATGCCTGCTGCATTGCCCAGTCACGATCACCAAACTTTAGAATTCCAGGTGTGTATGAGTAGGATACCTGTAAATGGATAGATAGATAGATAGTTTATTAATAACCGATTTGCAACCAAAAGTTGAATTCTACGATTATTTACAAGTTTCAAACATTGATAATTACATTAAATAGACTAAATGTATTAAAACAGCAATAAGGACACTAAATATATGTTCTAAAAAAAAATGGTTGTATAAAACCGTTCAAGCCTTGAGGGCATTGAAGGTAATAAAACTATTATGAAACCTGTTTGTCTTAAAAACTGGCTTAAACTTCCACGTGTTTCTTAGGTTAAAGGTACATGTGTTGCGAGTAGGAAGAAGTTCATGGAGCTTGTTCTGTTAATTCTGTAAAACATTCTTAAATAGTTTATTAACTAGTTTCTGGTGGCAATCTGAAAGTTTAGTCAGGCCTGATTCAGCCAAGGCCTCGTTATATGAGCAAAGAGGAAAAATAATGCGCATAGCCCACTTTTGCATTTCTTCAAGTTTGTCGGAGAGGTACACGGGGAGGCCGTCATGGAAGACAGGACATGCATACTCTGTAATCGGACGAATACAAGTGCAGAAAAACTGGACTAACTCATGGGTACCAAGACCAGAGCGTTTAAGCTGAGATAAGCAATACAAGCGCTTTTTAGCTTTCTTGATAATGGAGTTAATGTGACAATTCCATTTCAAATCATTAGAGATGTTAAGGCCTAGTATTTTGGCACTAGCAGTTAAGTCAATGGGCTTGTTATTAACAACAACTGGATTGAAAGAAGTAGGGTTGTTAGTGTTAAAGTTTATGAGCAGTTCCTTGCATTTCGTCTTGTTTAGTTGAAACTTATCCTCGGTCGCACGGCTTGCTAGGGTGTCAACAGCAACTTGAATGTGACTGTCTTGGTTCTTGCTTATTGTCTCTGAAATAGTGGTATCATCAACATACTTCCAGAGATCGATGCCAGGAACATCCAGCTCGATGATCATGAAGAAACACATAGACTTTAAGGGCACTCATTAGTCCTATTCCAAAAGCTCAATGCCAGTTTTACGTAAATCAGACTGAACTTCCATCAAAATTAATTAATGGTAAACATATCAATCATGTCATATTGTTTTAATTAAATTTTGTGTATTTGAAGGTGAACTTTTTGAAATGTGGTGGCATTCAATGCATACTTAACATGCTGACAAGTACAGAATTCCTTCAACATGCTGATGTAATCACTAAAAGGTACACAACATAATTGAGACACAGAGCAATGTAGTGAGGCACCAATTCTTATTGTGGGTAGCATACCATAGTGTGACAGAAAGACAAAACTGATAACATACTTGATTTCAAACCAAAAATCTGGAAATATGGCTCTTTATTTTTATCTTCATTTAGCTGTTTTGTTGCACTAAATTGGTGGCATTGTCAGTGTCCTTTTTAGATGAACATGTACAGGTTTCTCTCATAGTAACATACATATCCAGCAGAAAGACCAAGTGGGAATAACTCATTTGAAGCACCATTCTTTACAGCATGCAACCTATTGCTTTGATGGTCAACATTTAGCTAGATTTATCTTTTTTTTTTCTATTAACATTGTACTTACAATCTTTCCTTTTTGTCCTCTCACTTACAGAGCTGCATTCTACACTCTCCTTAAAATGGCCAAGTTGTTGCTGACAGTAGTGGGTTACGCTCAGGTTACAGTGGTAGCAGAAGCCATTCAACCTTCTGACCCATCCTGTTCCCCTCCTCCAATCTCTGCTAGTGCTCATAATGCTGCAGTCATATTACAGCAAGCCTTGCAGTACATTCCTAACCCTGGCACAGAGTGCATGTTACGGAACATGGCTGTAAGACTTGCTGGTCACTTGAGTAGTCAGGTAAGAAAGTACAGAAAATAACACTCTCAGGATGTGGGTGACAAAATATCTCTGCATTTTAGTTGTCAGTACAAAAGAATGAAAAGGAAAATATAGAAAAAAATTGGTATGTGACCATAAATGAATAAAATCACTTTAAATAACTTGTACCTTGAGATCAACACCAGATTGTGACATGTGGTAACTAACACCTCAAAGCATTTTTTCCTCCTGCTACCTCTTTTTGCCTCTACTTTTGTGAGGCTAGAAGTTATTGATATTCTACTCATTAATATCTTGATGTATTGAACTTTTGTAGGTTACAGAGCCTTTACCTGATCTAAATGCTGTCAAGTCTGTGCAACGGTTATCATGGGCTGCAGGTGTGGGCATGTTACATCTCATCCAATCAACAAATGAAGAAATACATAAAGCATATGATTCAAAGGTCAGATTTTCCTTTTTTTCTCTTATCAGTTTCCTTTTTCTAAAATAAATTTATGAAAAGAAAATGAAGGAAAAAGCTGTGAGGCAAATTGAACACCAGTTGATAAACTGCACACTAAATGCTCCTAAACAAAGTTTTAAAGGTGTGTAAAGAAACTTAGTGACAGCCTTGGTGAGCTTGTTCTGTGTATTTTGGTGTAAGTGTTTTCTCACTTAAATTCTTGTGGTTAAATGAGGAAAACTTTTTTTTTTTCTTGATCTCAGACAAGTACAAAAAGTCTTGATAACGATGACATACAAGTGACAAGAGAAGCACTTGAAGTAAGTTGTTTCATTTCTTCCTGTCGTTTGTTATTGTATTTAATTCTGAAAAACAGTAGTTTTTAGCAAATTAAACAAAAAAGGAACTATTGACAGACTCCCTCTATTGCTCTGAAGGGTTTTTTTTTTTTCACTATAAAACAAAAAAAGCAAAAAACTGAAAACATTTTTACCACCAAAGGTCATAGGTTCAGTACACCCCTACAGTAGTATGTACTAGATGAAGTGCTAAATCAAAATAATGTTATGCAAGCTTCTAAAACTGTCTACATCAAATACTAAGAGAAATATTGTAGATAATAAAATTAATCTTATAAACTAAGACTCCAATCAGTTGAATGAATACTATTGTATTTTATTTTCTTGAGATCAATTACTTTAGAGCACAACAGGAGTTAAATACCGTGACTTCACTGAGTCTGATTAGGAGACCTGTACTTAATTAGAAACAACTCGGGCTGAATTAAGCCAACATGCAGAAGCTGTATGAACTAATAGTAGGAATGATTAACAACTACATTTGCACTGAATGATCTAAGTTCTTTGTGTAATTGTTTTTTTCATATTAGGTACTTAGTGTGTGTTTAGCCTTATGTCCAAGTCTCCTTGAAACTCTCACAAAGGACAAATCCTGGCAATGTTTTATCATCGATCTCCTCATAATGTGTCAAAGCAGGTACTCAAATTTATATTCTTTATTTCCTGTAATGTACATGTAATGTACCACATTCCTTAAAAATATCGAATAGTGCCTTAATGGAAAATCACAGCCTGTTTGTATGTGACAGACTTTGGCAATGTGTAACTGATCTTTTTTCTGTTTCATTTTGTGTAGAGCCATCCGATGTAGCACAGCAGAACAGTTCTTTCTCATTGCTACACGATGTTCTCATGGTCACAGACCACTCATCTTTTTCATTACACTTCTTTTTACTGTACTTGTGGTGAGTGTTTTTAGTTAAGTAGATGTACATGGCACTCACTCTTTGTCTATCAAGGTAGTGTTAGTTTATTTTAAGGTCATTACTTGGCTTTACATCAGTGGTAAGCTCATACTTATTTTAAAATGTTGGTGATAATGGCAACGAATATTAACACAATCATGAACTTTTGGTTGGGAGTCCCTCTGCAATAGAAGGCTAGACTGCTTACATCATGAATTCTTGAACAGTACTTTGAGTGTAATGCTCAACAAGTTTGCTCAAAAATTCCAAAAGGTATCTGTGTAGTCTCCTGGGTGAGATGAAACCAGCCATGAAGTATTTTTCAAAATAATTGTTTGACAATTTTGTTATTGTGTAATGGTAACATTGAGAAAAATTTTACTTCAGGTCACTTCAGTGACCTACAGGTACATGAAATAACTGAAATATGACCTTAATGATGAGGTAATGCCACTCAAGATCCTGAGTTACTTCAACCAGATCAGACTCTACTTGATGACTAATTGTACTGTTTCACTTTTTGGCTGATGTGAACTGTTACTGTTTTGTGATTCACTTTAAGACATCTTTGGCAAAAAGACTCTTAATATTAGCAGACAGTGTTCTGCCCCATGCATTGTAGTTGTGATTGCTAGTTATAACTCTGTTCACTGATTACTTTTGACTTTGGTTTGCAGAACTCCATTAAGGATCATGCTGGCTCTTCATATGAATACTTTAGCTTGTTTTGCAAGTGAGTAGCAGTGTAGCATGGTCAGTCATAGTGGATGACATACAGAACAACAAAGGAAAATAGCAGTAATAAGTTGTACTTTTCAACAGGAGTAATAAATTGATTTAAACCCTAGGGGTATGTCATTTGAATGATTAGATTGAAAGGCCCTTTCTTCCATTAAAACCTAAGAAATTGTGAAACTGAAACAAAATTTTTATTGGTTCAGTTTATATTTGCATACATTTGTTCAGATAAAACATGCACATTTAACTTAAAGGAAACTTTCCATGAATTAGTGTCTTTCAACAAAGACAGGAAGCGTTCTCTTACAAGCTGGAGAGTATTTTGTGCCTGATTAGTTTACTTACATCACAGGTGTTATAAGGTGTCCGTTGGATTAACTCGCACATTTAATCGACAGCATTCTTGTTTTTTAATTCATAGATTACTTTCCCATGCCTTTTTGACCCACTGTCCCCTGCCCACGGCCGAAATGATGCTGAACACCGAAATAACATGGCTCAAAAAAGCAAAGGTTGGTTACTAGGAGTATGATTCACTTAACATCTATGGGCATATTTGGATTCTACATCGCCATGTTCAAATCTGATACCATTAACTTTTTATCAAAGTACCTTCTTTTATGATATTAACTCGAATGAAGGTCTCATTTTTATTATTAAATAGAAAAAACTGCCGTTCAGCTGTCTCAGTACTACCTTGCGAGTAGGCTCCCATTGGCAGTGCTACGCGAGCGGCGAAACCCACGCGTTCCGAGCTGGTGACCGAGGTCCGCAAAGGGTCTGGCACGAGAATGAGCGTCAGACTGTTCACATACGTCTCGCCTCTCGTGCCGCAGTGCTAACGGGAGCCCGATGGTACTGTATCGCAATAAGAGTTTTAGTAGTGATTGATTCGTATCTGTTGTTTATATCAGGATTTAGTTTTATCGTCTGAGGAAGGAAGCTCTGCCGTGGATGACTCCCTGTTAGAAGGTCACCTAGGAGTTACGAGAGAATTGTTACTTTTCCAGTCAGCTCAAAAGAAATTTGCTATTGGCTCACAAAAGGATGGACCTAATCTTATCAAGGTATAGATATTAAATAGATATCAAGTGTCGCGGAACATGTAGTTCCGTAAATTTTAGCATACGCTGATAAATTTAGACAACTTAACGGTACTTTAGGCTTCTTGAAATACAGCTGTCCATTGAATATGTATAACAGAAAATTGCTCGGTGTTTATTTTTGGTCTAAGCTTGAAATGTTTTGCTTCTTTGACCATCCTCCTAGTGTAATACGTCCATTTTAGTGTTGAACAAACGTTGTGAAAAATCTGCCTTTTTAAAGCAGATAGTCTAGCCCGCACATACTACACTACTGTAGGTCATTATTGACTAAGCAGATATTCATTACGTATGATGCACGATCCTCGCAATAGAGAGCGCTATTTATGCAATAGCGAAAATCATAAATAGCATAAATAGCGCTCTCTACTGCGAGCATCGTGCATCATACGTATCTACTACCGCAGTTCAAAATATATGAACTTCATATATTCATTGTATCAGATATTCATTATTCATTATTGACTAAGCAGATAGTGTAGCCCACACATACTACACTACTGTAGGTCATTAAGTTTGTCGTTTTGTATTTGAATACGTTGAAAAATGTTTGCTTTTAGGATCTTGTCGAAGATTTCATCTTCCCTGCATCCAAACTTATCATAGATGCCAGGAATGGTAATGGTAAGGAATACAGTTTTGTTCCACGTTTTTGCTGCGCAGAGCCAGTTACCTGTAAATATCAATTAGCTTCAGTTAGAATGTGCCGTACCAGTAATGTAACCTTGTTATTTCTTTTTCCAGATGACGTCTGGAACAAGAGAGTCACAGCAATCTGCTCCACTCAAACTACGATGGTAGCTGCTTTTGATCTCTTAGTTGCTCTTTGTAGAGGCTGTGTTCAAAATCTTAAAGTCTTAGCTGACATCCTCACTGATTTCTACTACTCCGGTAAGAACTTAGTTTTTTTGTTTTGTTTTTTTACCACATGTTAATTTTTTGTGTGTCGGTGTCTTTTCTTTCGCTCAGACCATTTAGTGCGGAGAAGTGGAAAATTTACTCTCCCTGTACGTGTGGGACTTTTTTCTCCCGTTGGTTGTCTTCACATATGATTTCTGTGTCAGATGTGACCATCCTATCTGTTACTTGCAAAGCATAAATTATTTGTCGTTTAATTTAGTTCCTAGTAAGTATTTTCTCTGGAGAAACTAAGTCAATCTCCGCTCTTTTCTCCAACTTTGGATTAATGCGTTTATATCTTTTAAAATATCTCTTGTGTAGGGGAGGACCCTCCTTTGACAGAGTGGGAACATTTACCTCCAATTGGACCTCGCCCATCCAAAGGTTATGTGGGTCTTAAAAATGCAGGGGCCACGTGTTACATGAATTCCGTAATTCAGCAGGTATGTGGAAGATTCATCATCTGGTAATTTTTTTAACCTCTTCGCCTCTCTATTTGTCGTAACTATCCCTTAAAAGTAAAGCCTAAAGTTCCCTGTAAAGTGAATTTTAATACGTCACAGGTGGATTTCTTTTGTATTGAAACCAAAACCAATCGTATCCAATGACAGGCATATTCCCAACAAACTCCAGGTGTGGTGCTGCTTTAGTCAACCTTATTTACACGGGATTTTAAATCAAAATTGTATATATTAAGGAGTGTTTCAGTTTGGAATTGGTTAGTTCACTTTATTAAGTGCAGTGGAATATCATGTTTTGCTGTGACTGCAGGTAACACGTTAGCGTTTCTTGTTTCAGCTTTTTATGATTCCTGAACTACGTGAGGGTGTTCTGAAAGTGGAAGGAGCTGTGCAAAAGGAAGAGGAAGATGGTGTGGACGTAGAGGAGAAATCCGAGAGTGAGAACACCATAGACACTGGATATCAGTCTGAAGACAACAAAGACAATGATAAGGACACTGACACCAACGATACTAAAGAACTGGAGATTAAGAGATATCAAATCAGTGTGCTTAATCAGATTCAGTTCATCTTTGGACACCTGGCACAGAGTCAGCTGCAGTTCCATGTACCTCAAGGATTCTGGAAAACGTTCAAGTGAGTCTTTCTTGCTTTCCTTGTGTGATTTTAATTAATTGAAGCCTTTTGATTCGAGGACACTGTCACTGCTTGGTGATTCGTTCATCTTACAAATGATGGTTAGAAAACTTTAGCAAGTATCAGTTAATTCAGGAAATGAAGTGACGATAAACTATGAAATAAGTTCTCCATAGTTACTTTTTTATCTGAATCAGTCATGACATCCTTCTTTCCAAAGCTGATTCAATGTATGAAAGTAAATCTTTTTTTAAATGAGTCACCCTTGTTAGGTATAGATGATTTTATCATGGTAAATGTTGTTCCCGCCTGTAGAGTTTGACTCGTTTACTGTTGCTTTTTAGGTTGTGGGGTGAACCAGTGAATTTACGTGAACAACATGATGCCTTGGAGTTTTTCAACAATTTGGTTGATAACTTGGATGAAGGGTTAAAAGCGCTGAGTGGAGACCCTCTGTTTTCCAACATACTGGGTGGTAGCTTCGCTGATCAAAAAATTTGTAAAGGATGTCCTCATAGGTGTGTATGCATACCATTCCTTTTAACGTGGAAACTCAACATGCAAAGTATGCAAAGCTATCAATCTTTCTTGACTGTCCGATCAACTGGCACATGACATGTATTTCTGGTACAAGTCAAGTTCACTTACTCCTTTGTATAGCAGAGATCAATTGTTTGAAGCAGTAAAGACATATCAATCCTTGCATTGAAACACGTCCAATTATCCTGCTTATTTTACACTTTGTCTGAACAATGAATAACTCCGCTCTTTGATAATTTTTGGGAATACTGTGGAATACTTTTTAAAAGCGTAGAATTTATTTTAGCTTATTTCGCGGGAGGAAAAATGAGCGAAAGTTCATTCCAACGTGACTGCCTTATCTCTCTTTGTAATCTTTTTATAATCGTCTTCTTAGTGACCAAATTATACTGGCTAATGATGACTGGCAAAGATACTGTATTGGCTATCACTGCATTTTATATCTTGCAAACCAACAGGAAGTGAGTTGCGCGAAAATTAATTCAAGCCAACTTGTCAGTTTTTGTAACTAAGCGAAAATACATTCCCGCCTTTATTAAGTCTTCTATAGCATTTATTTCTCTATTAATTCAATGGTTTTTTTTTTTTACCTTTCCTGGATGTAAATTGTGTTTTTTTGCATGTCCTAACTTTCTGGTTCGCATGCTCTCAACGGTGTGGCGATTTACCAGCAACTGTATTGTGGTTAAATCATTTGATTCATTTTGTATCAGGTATTCCCGTGAGGCACCATTCATTGCTCTAAATGTGGACATTCGTAATCATCAGAGTTTAGTGGATTCTTTGGAACAGTTTGTCAAGGGAGACTTGTTAGAGGGCGCCAATGCTTACCACTGTGAAAAGTGTGATAGAAAGGTCATTATTATTTCTGCTGTCCTTTAAACCTAGTTTTGATGTCCATGCATTTCACAGTTCCTTTATGATGAGTTACATCACGATTTTTGCGTATGTGATAAGGGGAAATAGTATCCAATCTTATCACGGTCTGTCAATAAAGGAAGTTAAAGCCGATTGATGTGGCCTGTTTCGGGAATGTGGGGGGTAGGGAGGGGGTCCGAATTTACTTGCATGATTAATGTGGTGACCTGTTTGCGTGAGTAAACAGAATAAATGTTATTTACTGTTCTGTGATGTGTAGGTCGACACAGTCAAACGGATGTGCATTAAAAAGCTTCCTCGAGTGCTGGCAATTCAACTAAAGCGCTTTGACTATGACTGGGAAAGGTAACTGAAATTCCTATTCTCAGCTCTTCCTATTTTCTTTCCCATTACTTTTATTGACTCGTCTTAAGCGATGGCTCCTTTGTTCTCTCCAGAGAGTGTGCTGTGAAATTCAATGATTATTTCGAGTTTCCACGTGACATGGACATGGAGCCTTTTACAGAGCTTGGTCTTGCAAAGCTTCAAGGTATGTTCACACATCATGTTGAAGAACTCTTATAAATCCTTGCTGCTTGAAAGTCTTAAACCAGCCATTTGAGTGACTTTGAGACAATGGTTACTCCTGATTGGGATGTCAAACACACTTATTAATAACACGAAGGGTAAACGAGGAGGTTGTTTTTGTATTCAACATTTCGCTGACTCGTACTCACCCTAACTGTTTGATGTACGTTGTGAATTGAATACTTACCTTCCTCAATTTCGTTTTCTTGTGTGACTGATAAACTTAGCTCATCGGAATGTTTTGTTTCAGGTGAAATGGCTGAAAACTCAACTGAAAGTGAAGCAGAGGAACAATTAAAGAGTGAAATAACAGGCAGTACCAAGTACCGGCTGGTGGGAATATTGGTACACAGTGGACAAGCTAGTGGTGGACATTATTACTCTTATGTCTTGCAGAGGTACAACTAATTTCGCCACTGAACTGTTTACTGTTACGGTATCTGTTGCTTCCGTCTTTGTGGCGGCTTAAGAAGTTGTTAGATGCACGATTTAATCAAGATTTGTGAAACAAACGAGAGCGAGATAACAAAAACCAGTAATACAGCATAATGAAATTAGAAGTTATTGTACTGTCTGTTGATGAAGAGGATATCCGATGGCGTTTGCGTTGAAACTACTAAAAATGCTGCAGACTTCTTAAATTTAAGGAAAGATTTCATTCATTGTTAAGGGCGCAAGACAGAGAAAAAGAAATTTGAGTCCCCTCTGTGGAATAGAACCACATTATATAGTGAGCGAAGCCATTAGTAGACCCCCGTCCTGCACACTCGAAAAGAATTCCCCTCATTATGTTGTGTTCTTTGTTGTTTTTCGCTCTTGATAAAATGTCCAATATTGTAATATTTTGCGTTTATTTGGCTGCAGTTGAGGTACATTTTCATTAGAATTACGTAGAGAAAGTTCTGTTTTTGTAGCATTGGTAAATTTTGTTGTTACATTGTTATCCCCAGAGTTTCTCCAGATAATGTTCCCAAATGGTACAAGTTTGACGATGGCGAGGTCTCAGAATGCAAAATGGACGATGATGAGGTGCAGGCTCCCGTTGGTTAATGTAATAATTTTTCGGTGGTCGGGATAAACGTGTGGCTCGTAAATAACGGAGCAATCATGAATGTTGACCTTCGTAAACATTACAAATACTATGTTAGGATAGAAAATGAATTGTCAGTGAAGAGCCAACGTTAATTCAGCGTTCTAACTGCGTGCAATCGATCAGTCATTTTTATACCCTCAGTTATTTCAATAAAGCTATTGCATGCTTGTTGTTCTTTCTCGTGACAGTGAGTGCCTAGCATATTCTTGTTTACTGATAGGAACTAAAGACTCAGTGCTTTGGAGGTGATTACATGGGTGAAGTGTTTGATCATATGCTGAAAAGGTCAGTGCGCAAACTCCTTGGTTCTTACAATCATGTTCTCGGTACGTCTCAGTCAATGTCACTCACTCATTTTGCTTGCTAGGATGTCATACAGGAGGCAGAAGAGATGGTGGAATGCCTACATCTTGTTTTATGAACGCCTTGATGTCATGGATAAAGGCAGAACTGTTGATGTTGATAGAAGTAAGTACTGCTTCCATCAAAACTGAAAAAGATATATACATCTATATGTATCTGTCTGAAGGAGATGCTTTAGCTGGCTGTATAGTGCTCAATACATAAAGTAGAGCGTAAATAGAAATAGTAAAATCAACAACGAAACAAAGTTTCCGTGACTCGTAGTTTCATGCTTTCGCAGTCATCAGATGGTCTGAGGATTGCGTAAGCATGAAACTACGAGTCACGGAAACTATGTTTCGTTGTTGATTTACAATTTCCATCTCTATATATATATATATATATATTTCTATTGGCCTTAAGGACGTGACGTTATATAGGTAGAATGTACTTTTCAAGTGCTAGGCACGCAACACTTCAGAAAAATCTCCCGTGATCTAATTTTGCCTTTGTATATGTAGCAACAAGGGTCGTTACCCTTTCTCACAGTATGTTGAAATGAAGCAGCATACCCGAGAACTTTCATATTTAAATAAAGAAACGTGTTTGTTTGATTATAGCATTGAATTGTTCTGTTTCGTAGATTGTTGGATGCCACCAGCAATAAAGAGAGCAGTGCGTAAACAGAATGTGCACTTCCTTCACAACCGAATCCAGTACAGTGGTGAATATTTCCAGTTCATGAAGAAGCTGGTAACCGCTAATGCTGCTCTGGAAAATACGGTGAGTACGTTGAACGTCGGTATTGTATTTTGCCACAGCACTAGCTAACGGAAGTGTCACACTAGGCGATAGTTTTACAAAATACCACTTTTAACACGTGTAAGCCCGTGTGAGTTTCATACTAGTGAAAATGGAACTCTGCGATTTAACTGTGTAATTAAATGGCAAGAGCCGAAGTTTTGGACGCTGAAGGCAAAAAAAAATTAATAAATAAATTAAAAAGAAATTTAACGATAAAAACCGACGTTTCGGTGTCATCATGACGCCATTGTCAAGGAGAAATAAAAATTGAAGTTTGTGGCAAGGTGTAACACTAAATTAGCATAAATATGTTACGAGCTAATTAAACAAATACTTTTGCGCGAATTGAATCGCTTTGCACGTTCAGAGTGGATTTTAAGTCTCTGATGAAAAGCATTTCGTTCACCAAACAATCGAACTTGTTACTACACTTTTTCAGAATGCTAAAACGTTTCAGTAGGTCTTTCGGGACTTCGCTGTGCCGTTCGTGGTAGTGTTTATATATTGAAGATGCCTTGCGTTTATGTCCATCCACGCGTGTGTGTAAGTGTCCGCGTGTATAGCCCACATAACCCGCATCACACAGGTCACATTGAAATTGATAAACGACGCGTTGTTGGTTGACAATCTGTGGCTTGATTTCTCGTACTTTAAGATCTTGGCCAACTTTGCGGCTAACAAATACTGGCTGGACAGTTGTCTGCACCTTCATGCTAAGATTCTTGAGCTCTTTCTTAACATAATTTGCTGATTCCTGATCTTTGAAAGGTATGACCACACGAACAATGGATATTGGTTCTTTGGGCGTCTGTGTGGGCTGCGTACCAACAATTCTTGATTGTAAGAAGGTGTTAATGGTAGAATTTACCAGGCGTTCCGGGTATTTGAGCCGTGCGAAAACTTTCTTTAGGCGATCACACTCATCAGAGAAATGGGCCCAGGAGGAAGATAATCGGTGTGCGCGATCCGGCATAGTTTTCAGCAAGCTCCGTTTGTAGCGATTGTCTACATGGCTTTGGTAGTGTAATAGTAGGCCCGTGTTTGTTGGTTTCACATATACCTTGGTTTCAATCCGAGGTGCATGGTTGAGTAGTTCGGTGCCAAGGTTCCTTGGAAGGAACCTTGGCACCGAACTACTCAGTGGTATTTCTCCTTGACAATGGCGTCATGATGACACCGAAACGTCGGTTTTTATCGTTAGTTTTTGCTAGCCTTTGCATTTCTAAATCTTTATTGATAAAAAGAAATTTAAATATTAAAAAAAAAAACACGTTACGTTACCGCCAATACAGTGTCCCTGCCGGGAAACAGACACAAGAAAGGGAAACTTTGTAATATGTGTATTTTTTCGTTCTTCAGGCGGAGATGGAGCCTCTGGCAATGACCAGCATTCAGTTGGTTTCCAAGTTCCTTTTCACTACTGGCTTTCGAACGAAGAAAACCATCAGGTAATCACTGAATTGTCAACAATATTTACCGCTTTGTTCCATTTTAGCATCTTTTTCATCGTAGATCTTGGCTGTTCAGTGAATACTTAGTGCGATTACGGTTACCCATATATCCATAAACACTTGGTAGAACGAAGGGCATAGCTCATTAACACTTAATGTGTGCGAAACTTCTTTGACTGAATAAACGCGGCAATTTACTGATAGTTACTAAATGAAATGAAGTGTTGCCTGCTGTACGTTTAAACTTGTGACAGGGGTCCAGCGGGTGAATGGTACGATGCAGTGTGTGTCTTACTCAGACAGTTTAAGGCTGTCCGGGAGTGGTTCGCCAAGTTTGTGTTGTTCTCCCATCCTGATCGCTTTTCAGAGTATTTATTGGAGTGCCCCAGCGGAGAGGTAAGGTCTTTTAGATTCTCGTCCTTCAAATTTAGTTTGCTTTATTCATTTATTTCGTGCACACGGACAGAATGTTCTTGTTTCATTTTTCTGTTTTTCCATTTCTATCTGTTTTATAGGTAAGAAGTGCCTTTGCTAAGATTCTGGTGTTTTTAGCGCACTTCTCTCGGCAGGACGGCCCCTGTTATCCGTACCCGGACGACATTAAACAAGAATCAGGTTTGTTAATTACACAAGGCATGTCCAAGTCACTTGGTTAAAAGAGGGACTAATGTCGTGTATTATTAGTATTCTATGACCACACAATATGCAGGTCTGAGACTGCTCGAGGCTTTGAATCCGTTTGGAGTCTTCGCGATAAATGATGTTAACTAATGCAGTGCCTACTCTCATCCTACGGAAATCCATTAAGGATAAATAATAATAATAACTTTTATTTATATAGCGCTCATATCCTGAGTTCATGGCGCTTTACAACACTGTGCGGGGGACCTTACCAGACTGCTAAGCAGTTTACATTAAATTAAAGGCGAATCTAACAGATGCTCCCCCTCCCCAATTCCCAGTAGCCAGGCCAGGCCACATTACAGTAATCTCGTGAAGTGGGTTCTTTAACGTCCCCTGCCTAACCAAATTAACTAATTAATAGATGCAGGAGACGGGACCTACGGTTTATTCGTCCTTATCCGAGAAGACTAGAATGTCTATCCATTTCTTGATGTTATAGAAAGGTAGCACATTCTCCTCAGTTATTTTAAGACCTCGAGTGTTGGTCCGGCCGAGGCTTGAACCCTCGACCTCCCGCACAACAGTCCGGCGCTCAACCAATTGAGCTACCCGGGAGGCGGTTATGCTGAGGGATATGCTGCAAATCAGCTTATACCATGCAATAACTGTTTTATATAATGTCGCGTCGCAACGAACAGTTATTCATTCGTGGTTCATTCGTGTTTTGAGTTATAATTAGTGTATTCGCTACCAAGTTTCGCTCCATAGGAAGACGCTAGTTCTTGAAAAGCATTCGATGGAGTCACGAAACGAGTGCATCTTTGTTGTTGTTCTGTCCTGTAGATCTTGACAACAAAGCGACCCTGAGTGACCATATCCTAAGCGCCGTTTTGGGATTATTGAAGAAAGAGGTTCCAGAACACGGCCGTCACTTACAACAGTACTTTCACTTCTTTCTCATGTACTCCACTATTGGTCCACCTGAGGTGTGTAACTGTTTTGTTTGGTAGATGTCATTCAATGAATTAGATCAAAAGTAAGTCCATTTGTCGAAGACATGACAAGTAAAGCGGTTTTTATGGTTCTTTGTATTATTTCCTTGAGTTGTATTGGCACATGACTCCTTACACAAGTACGAGAAGCTTTAAATTACCCTCATGCTGACTTAAACAGACTGTTTCATAGACCAAGTTTTATTACTATCATTGTTATTATTCTCATCACTCATTATCGTCATCGTTGCCATCATTGCTATTTTTATCATTATCATTGTTATTATTATGTCTTCGTATTCATGAGTCATTTTCTTTCTTCTTGGCAGAGACTTCAACTCCTACAGCTCGGTGTTCCCGCAACGTTCATGCTGGTGGCATTGGACGAGGGCCCAGGCCCTCCCATTCGTTACCAGTACGCTGAACTGGGAAAACTTTACTCGGTTGTGTCTCAGTTAGTTCGCTGCTGCGACGTTTCGGCTAGAATGCGCTCTTCCGTCTCGGTAAGGAATCCTGTAAATTAATAGGATCCTCCTTTAATCGAATAAGCGAATGTAAAAGAATGCCACGAGTATCTCCGAAAATTAATTCATTCAGCATTGAGAGTAGAAAGGCAACAACGAGCGAAAAAAACCTGTTTTATCTGCGTTAAATGAGGTTTTGAATTGCTGAATTGTAGTCATTTTTACTTTCAGAACACACAGCCAAGAGCGAATCCGTTTGGCGAAGGGCATCCAGTAATGGAGATTCAGCCTGTAGTGGCAGACATCCTGTTCACCAAAGCCACGTTAGTTTGTTGTTGCTGCTGTTTTTGTTTTTGTTGTTGTGATTCTCTTGTCTCTCTTTTTATAATAATTTTTATAACTGACCCACAGATACTTAAAGAAAGTGATTGAAGACAGCACAACTTCGGAAGACACGCTGAAACTGTTAAGAGTGAGTATAAGACAGCCTTTCTTGCTTGTTTTGAAAACCTGTAACTCCTAAATCAGGCCTGAATTGTTCGGTCAGCAGTTTTTCGTTCATTCACCCAGTGCTTTGCATTAGTGTAGTTTTGGAGAGAATTGGCATCCAGGCCTGCATTAAAATCCTTGATAGCTAATCTTGCAGGCGTCGTTCTTTGCAGTTTTGCTGTTGGGAAAATCCACAGTTCTCACGGATAGTATTAAGTGAACTTCTCTGGCAGGTGAAGTAGTGCGATATCCTTGTGTATTCATAGATATATTTATATGTTTGTTATATGTTGACCCTTTTGCTTTTGTTTTCTTGAAATGGTCTGCAAATAGTTTCTTAGTGTTACGGATTAACTTGTATCGTAAATGGAGGTAAAAAAAAAAAGGAGTGAAGACACTCATTTTTGTACTTATCTTTTTCGTTATTCTTCTAAGGTTGCATTTTCGTACACATATGAGTTGCGACCATACCTAGACTTACTGCTGCAAATGATGCTTATAACAGACTCCTGGCAGAGTCACAGAATTCATAACACCCTTAAAGGTAACAACAGTCGTTGATTTACACATGTTGCTCTGTTTTACAAAGCCAGATAGTAATTACAGTGTATTACTGGATTATTTTCTATACTTACTTGAGACCCCCCTGCATGGCATTTGTGGGTGTGCATTTTTTTTAACCCCCCGACTTTGTCATTCCCGAGAACGCCAACCTATGTGTTGAAGACCTCTCGAAACTCGGGGCACTTTTCAGATTTTAACAAGAGAAGTAGTAGTAGCAGCTCAGACGTCACTAACGAAAGATACAACTAGAAAACATGTTTTCACAGAGGAATGGATTCCACTTCGTTTTGAGTATAATACTGACTGGTATTTTACTTCTTGAAAAGGAATTCCAGACGACAAAGAAGGTTTGTTTGACACAATTCAGCGCTCGAAGAATCATTATCAGAAGAGAGCGTATCAGTGCATCAAGTTCATGGTCACTCTTTTCTGCAGGTCAGTAAGCAATTGTTGGAACGTTGCATTCAAACATCTGGCTACCAGGAAAGATTAGTGAAATCTGCTCTCAGCTGATGCAATACTTGTACAGTGGAACCCCTCAAAAACCGGACGCCCTTGGGACCGGAGGAAATGTCTGGTTTGGAGGGGTGTCTGGTGTACTGAGGTTTTACTCATAAGGCAATTTTATGCGGCAGAATGTACTGTCTGACTGTTAGTACCAGTACATGGTACACGAGCATCAATAAAGCACATCAAAAAAGGAACTAGCGACATGGATCACAAGGGAGCTTTTCAACGTCATTTTATTTAATCTACAAAAAAATTCCGTGTTACACACAGGGTAATATGATCGCCGATTTTAATTCATTTGTAGACTTCTTTCTTTTTTAAATTATCACCCACAGTTGATTTACCGATCCCACTTAGAGCCTTCGGTGTTGGTTTAGGCACTGATTCCGCGCATTTGATCAACTCAATTCTCTTCTCTAACGATAACTCGATTCTTTGGCGTTTGGCTGGTCTCTCAGACATAGAGATGTTTGCTGCTTCTTTTGTTTTCGCAAGTGGTTTCACCCGCAACGTGACAGTCTCTTAACCTGACCCCTATTGTTGTCTTTCATTCAACCCAACAACAGCGGCACCATTGTCAACTTTAGATTTTTGCTTCAGTACCGATAGAACAATGAGTAATTAGCCGATGCGCATTTCTCACTTCTGATTATGATTTCACAGCTACATGATTACGATTTTAATTTTAATCACGTTTCAAAACGCGTGATTTGATTTTGGATATGTTGTTACGTTTAATAAGATAGGAAGGTTTTTACTCACTTCCTTTGTATTTGTTTCCTCAGCTGTCCCCTTGCGCACCAGATTCTCATGACGGCACAGGACCTCCGCCGGAAGTGGACATGGGCAGTAGAGTGGCTTAATGACGAACTGGAGAGGGTCGGTTCTCTCCCACAATAGTTTCCTTATTTTAACTTGTATATTAATGCGATATTTCTCATATTTATAACAGAACTATTTAATTCCATTTTGGGAAACCTTAAAGTTTCTATATTAAAGGGAATTCTTTCACGAGACATTCTTTAGTATTACGAGAAAACGTTACTTAGCTCAGGATTGCAACGTTTCACTCGTGGCCTCTCCATCATTGTAACTATCAATTGATTTAAGATGTAGAACCAATTGTTTTAGGTGCCAACTGCATGCTTTAAATTATCCTTATTGTGTTCGCTGTGATTATCTTTTTAATACGGATTTTTTTACTTTGTTTCATGCGAATATTTTCAGCTGTGGTTTGTAGACCTGAACTTGCTACAAAACTGTAGACGCTTTTAGTTGCTTCACAGAAAACATGGAATTCTGACCTGTCGCCGTTTTTTTAATTATTTTACAGAGGCCGTATACAGGAGGTACGTCGTACACTTACAACAACTGGTCTCCACCGGCGCAGTCCAATGAGACGTCCAATGGGTACGTCACCGCCTTCAATGACTTTTTTTTCCACTCTTTAAAATTAATGCAAAGTTGAACTCGATATGTTAGTTCAAGGGTTTGGATAAAAAGTTCATTAAAAAAGTAGGAAATTTGTGCTTAGATAAAAGTTTCTAAAACAACGTGCTTTTTGTCTTAGTATAAAACAAAAATATTCTGTTTTTATTTTTTTATAAAAAAATTTTATCCAGGTATTTCCTTGAACGATCACACAGTGCACGACTCACACTCGCCAAGGCCTGCGAATTGTGTCCTGAAGAGGTAAAGTCTTCTGTTTTGTTACTTTATATCTTTTAACACAACATCGGAATATTGACTTTTAATTGCCTCTGTGCTCTCTCAGGACCAAGAAGAACCTGAGGGAGATGTAGAGGGGGAAAATGGGAACTCCGCAGACGAGGCTTCCCCAAATGTTGAACGCTCGAGTCCTAGACGGAATTCTGAAGACCAGTCTTCCCCGGTCACTGAACAGATTCCACCTCTAGATAGTAGTGATACTGTTGATAATGAATCCACCACCAAGGTACCAAATGAGGAGTCTGACTGAGCACTAAGTGTTTTGGATACTTCTGTGAACTGCAGTAGCCATCGCCGGGCTGTTGTATACCGGTTGGTATCCCCATGGCAACTAGCAAGCCACGACTGCGTGGATACAGTGGCATTTGTCACACTCTGACCCAATCTTATCACGGACAAGAGGCACAGCGTCCGTACTTGGACATATTTACTTTGATTGTTACAATACCTTGGAGTCGAAGTGGAAAATGCTAATTTATTTTTTTATTTAATGTAGAGGGCCGTTTACTTTGACTGAACGACTCAGTTTTGTAGTATTTTCAGATGGTGTTTATATGCGATGCTCGATTGTGGTGTAGTTTCAATCCGTTGTCTTCGTGTAGCCCTCTCTCTTTCAGTCTGATGGTGATAGAATAATCACAAGCCCGATCAGCATTCGTTTCTCAAGAAATTCTCAATGTTCTGTAAAAATTTTAAGAGGAAAAAAAATGGAATAATTCTAGAGCCTATAAAAAGTACCAAAATAGAAGTATTGTCACCTGTTCATGTGTTGTTGGTCTATTTACTTTGTGTCCATCTTTTTAGAGGAACTCAAGTCGCGAAATAGTTGGAAAGGGTTTTGGCAGGTTGTATTTTGGGTAAAGAAGCCCTAGTTCTCGCTAGTTTGGCCCACCGTTGTGGCGATTTGCGTTTGGCTGCCCAAACTAATGCCCCTTTTTACTTTTTAGGTATTTAGCCTTTTTAGACGCTTACACCTCAACCGATAGCTAACAATGCCGTAACTTTACAGGTGTCTCGGTTCCCTTCAGCGTCTAGGGAATAGCTCTTCAGCGTCTAGGGAATAGCTCTTCAGCGTCTAGGGAATAGCTCTTCAGCGTCTAGGGAATAGCTCTTCAGCGTCTAGGGAATAGCTCTTCCGTTGGACTTGAATGGAAAATACCTTGCTTTTTTGTTTTTGTTTTTGTTTTTTTTCTTCTACTTTTCTCGTGATCCATGTGTTCCAGACTCTAGTTGAGTTTCGTCTTTGCGAAGCCTATAGATTACACAAAAGTACTTGTATGCAAATTGCAATCTCCAAAGGATAAAAGGGAAAACTGTTCCGGTTTCAATTTCGATTTTTTTTTTTTGCTTGTTTTTATTTTATAATTTCTCTTTTTTTTTATCGTTTACACCTTGTGGATATCACATGATTCATTTACACAGCGTTTGAGGGACTAAAATCACTTGCGAAATTTTTCGCTTCTCATTGTTAAGCATGACAAGATTTATTATGCAAGGTGTCTGGTGCGAGATGGGTGGTTTGGCGAGCTTCGTGGGATTTTCTCTTCGTTTTCGTTCTTCATTTTCTCTTTTTTTGTTTTCTTCTAGTTCATGCTTTGTGCTTAATTTTCAATTTTGCTCAATATTTTTTTGGAAAATTAGAAAATCTGGTTTTCAAGGTGGAATGTCCAACTTGATGAATTGTAAAGTATGGTTTTCTGCAAACAGCAAGTTTCAAACCACATATTGCAGACTTAGCAACGTTAACGTGCCCTAAAAGTCTCTAACAGAGGGTGCAGAGGAATATCTTTGGCCGAGGCAATTTTAACGCATCGCCAAATGTTATTCTGGTTTGTGACCTCCGATCGTGTTTCTCTGCGGAGATTTACACCCTTTACGCCGCGTAACGCAACCAAGATCACCTACAACCAGAAAACATTGAACTCGTTAGACTGATCGCACCATGTAAACAAAAAAAAAAAAGAATAGCCTCTTGATTAAATGTTTTAGCTGCCCAGATCCCAAAGTGATTCGTTGTTAAAGAGCTTAAAATTTACATATTAGAGAACAAAGGTGGTTAGAAATTCAGCGCAGAAAAACTCGTGGTCGTGTCAATCAGCTGACTTTCCCTCCCCATTGTAACTTCTAATTTCTGTGCTTCTTTCTTATATTGCAACATCGCATGATGAGAAACTTTTGCTACGAGCTGACCGACTGACAGTGCATAAAAGGTGCAGGATTGTTTACACGGAAGTGACGCAAGTGTCTTGAAGCCTGAGCCAAGTCAAGTATGCGTACCGTTGGGGGATGGGATATGCACAAAGCTATTGTATAGGATTTACATGTAAATCATAATTTATCAACCTTCGAGGGAGGATGTTGGAGCATGCAATCAAAATGAAGGAGCGAGTTGGATCAGCGAACAAGCTTCGGAATTACGATACGGACGGTTACATACAGCGGGCCGGCTGCATATGCTTCAGAACAGATCATGCAAAGGAAGTCAGTGAATTTGTGTTGCAACTTCTTCGCTAACTCAATAAGCGACACTTATCCTGCCAATGCGAAATACAGCAGATGAATTAAGACACATCTCAATCTTTACAACAGCTCTACATTCTTCGGGAAAGAAGTCTTTCTCTCCCTAAATGGCGTTAAAATGCCAGAAAATTTTGAAATACGTACAACTGCCCGAAATGGAGAACACATTATTTACATGTTAAAGTTCCTAATTATTGCGACATCTTGCACAGTGCGAGTACCAGTAGGATTACTGTCCTTGCTGTTCGTGAATTGGGAACAAGATAATTGGAATTGAGCATTGAAGCAATTTTTGCCTTTGTATTACGTACCACACTGTACGTAGGCCAGTGTAAAACATTCCATAATGCCAAATATAATTGTTTACAGCCAGCGAAAGAAATTGTGTTACTTTGATCAACTTTTGATAAGTAACCCAATGCGGTGCTCGATGTTCTGCTTAACCAAAGGCAAACTAGAGCTTTAAAAAAAAAAAAAAAAAAAGTCTTTTTATAGGATTACACAATTACTGGTGAACCAGTAGTTTCCAGTGTGGTCCTTGCAAACAAATGAAACAAATGGTCTAAATTGAACATAACATCATTAAGAACATCATTAAGAACCCCAACCGGCCGGAGGCAAATCAGTTGGCTATTTACAAGCGTGGCCAAGGATCTGAACACGGGGCTACCGTGAAACAAATCTAGTGGTCAGAGTGGGACTCGAACTCGGGAGCGGCGGATTACGAGTCCGACACTCTAATCACAAAAATCAACGCAAATGCATCGAAAAGATACGTGTTATGATAATGACAATAATGTTCTTCAATATGATCGGGCTGAATTAGCAATCCTTAGTTTGACAGATGCTCTGCTAAAGCTTGTAGCGTCCTAATTGTTGCTCTGTTAAACATCACAGTTTTGTTCAAGCACATTTGCATTGTATAGAGGCGCTATGGCACGAAAAAGTAATTTTCCGACGATTTAATTTGCTCGCACTGTTTCTTTTGGGTATCCAAGTTCTTAACTTGGTCGAGCCTTTGGCGATAATACGACTTCACATGTATTTCTACTTGCTCCCTGCCACTCGTTGTATTCCCAGTGGACCTGTGGGATGAGTGCACGCTTTGTCTCATCTCTCAGTACCCATTACAAGATTGGTCAATTTAGGAATAGAAGAATAAAGCCGTTTTTTTGGCCAATTTTGCCCTTATTATCGATGGGTAGGTGGCACTTGAGATCTTTTGTTTTCTATAATTTCTGCGTTAAAACGTGCAGACAACTGATTGATGCGATTCTAACCGTTCTTTTTATTTTTCGTTGTTTGTCATTTGAAGCCTCTCCACGTAGCTTAAAACCAATTTTTTGAAACCTACAGACACACGGTAGACATGAAATAGATTTCTTACTTACCTCGTCGTCTCCGTCCGTACTGATGAAGTTAGGGCCCAGGCGCACTCAACAAATTGTTGTTTATTTTGCGAAGAAATCTGTCTCCAGGTCAGTGAGACAAGTGCGCCGGTTATCTTTTATCCTTCTAAATTTTGTAAAGCCTTCAAAGGCGCCGTTGTCCTGCTTCGGAGTAGGAAAAATTTTTGGCTGCGTGAAATCTGACTGATATTTCAATTTGAAAGCCACGAATTGAAGGAATACATCAATCAACACAATTTAATCTCACTTTTATATGCGAGTCTTTCAGGCAGAAGGCCTCCAAAATATCTAATTTTTACGCGGCAATCAAACGGTGAAGATGGAAGATTCGTACCTCGGGATGCTGCACGACAATCAGTACTAAGGATGCTCAGAATACAATTACTATGGTTCCCAAGTTTATGTTTAGCTGAATCCCCAAGTCCTAATATTGCTCAAGTTATATATCCATGAGACTGAAATTTGGTGTTTAACAAATATTTCGCCGGTTTTTCAGTGCGCCGGCCTCGATTGACAAATCAAAGATTTGGCGGAGACAAATTTAGTCGAGATTTTTGCTGGAGAAAAACAAATTTTGTCAGCCCAATGCGCTCGTGCCCTAACGGATCCCAGTTTTCTCCCCGTTCTATTTATGGAAATCAGCACTGCCCCAGACTCGGTGTTCAGAGGATTCTCGGCCTACAAAGTTTGAGTCTCTGTTGCGCAAAATTATCTTCAACTCAAAGCTCTCCAAAATGGTACTTCAGTAAGAAAAAAAAAAACAAAAAACAAATCCAACAGTGAGGAAGAAAGGTCATTAGTGATTTAAAAGATTGCCATGGATTGGAACTAGAATGGTGATGGCTTAATTTCACATTGAAGGCCTATAAAAAGTTGTTGGAAAAATAATTTCCCAAGTTCATAAACCATGAAGTGTGATAAGTACAAAGTATTACTGTGGCATTTGCTGGAACGTTATATCAGTTCCTCTTCTATAAAGATTCTCTCATAGACCTCGTTCTCTACACCTCGCCTTCATCTTTATTATTAACCATTGGCCTGACGTGCACGTTTTTTTTTTTTAACAGATTCTGTTGGTAACAAGTAACAGATATCCAGACAAGTGGATAGTGCCAGCGGGAGGAGTAGAAACTGGTGAAAGATTCCAAGATGCAGCTGTTCGAGAGGTTTTTGAAGAAGTGACTCCATTGTCTCTATGTTTCCCATTCAACCCATCAGGGAATTTCATACTTCTGTTCGCACTCATTAATATTTGAAAGGACGAAAAATTTTCAATTATCGATGATTTATTCATGATTTTACTCACGTCCACACGGCCTTAGCTCCTACGCTGGGAATTGGTCATCTGCATGTCGTACTTTGGCATCTAGTAGAGCTAGTAGTTTTGTATCTTAAACGTTCACCCCGCGTTCGGTTAGAAGAGACCTTCCCCAAGGGGATCAGATAAATATTACTTTCTTTATTTACCTTAAAGGTCAGTGTAACTTACGTTTAATGACAGGCTGGAGTACGTGGAAATATTGTGCAATGTCTTGGAGTGTTTCAGGTATTTTAAATGTACGATTTTTATTAGCTTCCATGCTGCCGCCTGTACAAATTTAGTCAGGAAAGAAAAGTGGCACTAAGTATGTCACTCGTGTTTTTGTTATCTGTCAGTAAACAGTTCAAAGGTAACATGGCTGTCATATACTGCAGAAGGTACAGAGACAAACTTTTGCCAGATGTCACTTTGGGTGTGATAGAATAAAGCATAATGTGTTAATTCCCTTAATCGTTTGATCCGATACACACGTTTTCACCTCGTTCCCGGAAATAGAAAATCAGATTTTGTCGCGAGCACATGCCCTCTATTAGCATTGCCATTTTGTACTCATTGTCCACCTAAGATTGTTGTAAATTGAGTGATTTGTTAAAAAATTTTTGTCTCCTGACACTAGAACGAAACCAGCAAGACAAGAACTATGCTTTATGTTCTGCATGTCACAGAAGAGTGTGATTACTGGGATGACGCCGCAAAAGGTATCTTCTGTTATGTTCTGACGTGGATCTGCCCGAAATCTGATGTACAACAAAAATTTAAGAATAGAGCTATTATGCCGACGACAAATCACGAAATCTGAAATGACTAGTAACATTTGGAGATCTATCTGAGAAGCGTATCTGATCTAGTTTGATCGTCTGTGTGATACAGTTCTTCTAAATCAAAATGAAAAGTACATGGGAATGGGTGAGATACTTGAAGAAAGTTAAAAACAACCCGTCTTCTGAAATGAATTATGCCTTTTTGTCATTTCAGGGCGAAGGAGAGGTTGGTTCTCGATACGCAAGGCCTGGGAACTACTCTCTCACAGACCCTGTCAACAGTTGTACCTGCGTGATGTTATGAACATCGATGAACAGAGTCAGTGGCTTTATGACTCACCCATCACCCATCCGATTTACTACGCCACTCGTAATTAACGAATCGCAAAACAACCAACCAAACGCTGAAATTTCGTTGTAACATGAAAGACCCAAGAAAATGCTCTCAAGGCAATGATCATTATATGCGTGACAGAACTTTTTTGGAATCAATCAGAGATCAATCACTGCACTGGATGTAATTTAGTCGCGAACGGTTGAGAAAGATTTGTGAATACTTTTATCATTCAGTGAGGACCTCTGGGAGGTTCTACACTGGATTGAATGTGATTTTCTTCTCGATAAATTATTTAATAGAGTTTGTTTCATCAATACCGCACTAAGCAGATCCGAAAGTACTCAGAATCACTCATAAAATACTGTTGGATTTAACAAGTTAAGGCAAAGTCGGTATAATTTGTACGTAAGCCGTTCCATTTCTTAATAAACTACACGAATCTCCACTTTGTTTGGTTGTCATTCAATCTTTTTAAAAATGAGAAGTTCCTTCAGAAAACATCTGGATAATCCACCATCACTGGTATTTTCTTAGAAGATGAAAATATTAAACATATCTTAGGTTTACTCCCGTATTTAACGTACATGGTCATTGAATCGACTGTAAGTAGGCTTGGTAAGAGCCACGCACAGCACTATCATGATTTATGTTAAGTCAAAGCCTTAGAACAGTTCGTTAAGCGCTAAGTCAAGCAAATCTCCATTTCAAACTCGTCTGATACGAATTGTACGGATAACTAAATGACTGACTTTTGACCCCCTTCAAGGTGGAAGAGGCAGGTATAAGCTGGAATAGAGAACAAGTGGTACAGAATAGTCGTATTCCAAGTCCTACAGGTTCTTATTAGCTCGGTTGCGCAAGCGCTTTAAAGCATACTGAATGTCGATACAAGGAAGCTGAAAACGGCATTTCGATGAAGTTGTAATCAGACTTCCCACGGCCGATAGGCGGTGGTGGTGAGTAGGATCTGGGGGGAAGGAATGCGTTCGATAATATTGATAATAGTCTAAAACAAATCGAGATCCCCCTTCCCGAATTTTGTCTAGTTTTAAAAGTTTGATTTCTCAGTATTCTTGTAAATGTCGTCAAACTGGAAAGTCAGAACTGTGTGCTGCAAATTGGTATCGAGGAAGTCATTAATCTTTGCAAATTCGTAAAATGTTCCAGGGTGGTGTTCAATTGCACAGCACAATATATGACCCAAAATGACTGACTTGCCTGTGCATGGCTCTTGCTTGGGCAAGCAAAGTTCGAGATATTTCGGAGTCACCATCCTCAGCGAAAGTGGAGAGTGAGAATAACCTGCTGCGACATAACAGGGAAAAGAATAGTATCCGGCCATTTCAAGCTTTCACATTGTAACATGCGAGATCTATCCTATAAGTAACCTTTACTTTTCCATCGCTCTAACGCTGTTTAGGTTAGTTTAAAGTCTCCAAAGCTTTCCCGTTATAATTTGTTTGAAGTTAATTTACAATCTTTATTTTCTTCTGCGACATTTCCTCTGACAGTTAAATACTAAAAGGTAACCGGTTACTGACTTTTTAAAATTTGTAATTTATAAAAACACGGTTTTTCCTCTGTTCATACGCGGTTGCCTAAATGTCTCTTTTAGATTTGTTAACTGTGTCTTTTAACATATCCTCGATCCATTTGCGAAACACGCTAACCCGAGTGAACACTGTGTAATGGTTACTTGACGAACAATCCGGGTCACCCCAGCTTACAATTCCCTGTACTACCCACTGCCCAGCGGTATTTTTGCATTGAAATGGCCCACCGCTGTCCCCAAAGCAGCCGCTTGTCTTAGTGCGCCCTGCATCTCCTGCGCAGATCATTTTGCTTGTCACTATCCAGGTTCGGTTATCAGTATGAAGCCCGCCATTTGGTGAGGTATCCAGTTTTGCTGCGCATGCTCCGTTTGAGACAACGGGCATTCGTGCCTGTTGTAGGATCGTAGCTGAATCGCCCTTACCAAACATCTGTCCCCAACCTGAAGAGAGCGAACAGCTTGGGTGTTAGACTAATTAGTCAGGGCAGGAGCCGCAGTATCATTATTTCCTAACAGAGTTGAAGAGAGAAAGCAATCTAACAACTGTCGAAAGCTTGGAATTGGAATAGGACTTCATTCCTTTGAATTGATAACATCAGAGGACTTACTACAAATGTGTCGACGAGAGAGCACAGGTTGCCCAAGCTCTCTATATGAACCACACAAGGAACACAATATGGCATATCGATTTATATTAAGGATTTGTATGGGATTTTCTACAAGATATCCATGGAGGTAGTTAAAGGTGAAAATAGTAAATATAAATGGCTTACCTTAATCCATACGTGCGTTGTTTGCTCCTGGTGTCGTTATTTTACCGATTAAGCTTGATTTAAACCAGGATTCAAAAACATCGCTTAAATCAAGTTAAATCGGTAAAATAACGACACCAGCAGCAAACAACACACATATGGAATAAGGTAAGCCTTTTTCAGTGAATATTTTCACTTTTAACTACCTCCAGGGATATCTAGTAGAAAATCCCATACAAATCCTTATAAATCGATATGCCATATTGTGTTCCTTGTGTGGTTCATATAGAGAGCTTGGGCTACCTGTGGAGAGAGAAGCTTCTCCTTGTTGTAATTTCTCGAACACGGAAGATCAAACCTGTATCAGAAAACAAAGATAACTATTAGAGTATACCTGTTATGTAACATTCCTTCCCTAGCGGCACTTCTTCAAGAAATTCAGGTAAACAGGCCGTATTCACCAAGTCGCCGCGAGAAGCTGGGCGCGAAAGCTGAAAGAGGGCGATGTCGTTCTCGTATGGAACTGGGTGCGAGAATAGACGATGTTTGATAATACGTTTCACCTCAAATTCTTGTTCTGAGCCTTCATCCTTCTTACGATCGATATCCCCAAGGATCACCTTGAACTTTTTGGGATCATCATCAAGTACGCAATGAGCAGCGGTCAGTACCCACTCTGCCCTGATCAGTGACCCTCCACATGTATGGTGATGGTTGAATTCCAAGCGAACCTGCCATGGCCATTCTCCAAGAGAGGCATCATCGCCATTGATAACTCGTGAAGAAGAAACTGAACTGCGACCACAACTGTCCCTACCTACATGTGAATGACAACAATGGATGGTTTGTATTTAAGATTAATCAGCTACGTCATGATATTTTGCAAATGACTTTTTTTAAAGAAAAAAAACAGTCTAGAAATTGATGGAAAAGTACAAAATAGATGACGAGGTTTGTTAAGAATTAAGGTGAAACAAATCAGCCTTCATACAATGACAGGCCGAACCGAAATTGTTTAAACTCATTAGAAATTGTAGCGTACTGAAATAGCATTCCTTTTTTGGCAAAGATGAAGTTCACTCAAGAATTCCGTCGGATTTAAGTCGTTACTAATGCACAATTTAAGAGAAAACAGCAGGGCGTTTTACCATCGTCGAAATGTTGTGCCTGTGGATTGATTTCTCGGATAGGACCATGAGGTGGTGGCATCTTAAAGGTTTTTTGTCCTCCACTGTCTCCCCGCTTTTCCTCTGTAAGAGAGAAATGCACCCGCACAGGTTATTTTTCAAACAGTTGTGCTAAGCTAGATGGAGGCCTCTTCACAAACAAATATTCTCTATACTAATCACCCACCTTATGATGTCTATGATGTTAGAATGTTACTTGATAATGTAAGAACGTAGAGTTTCAATTTTTTTTGCTTTTGATTGAATTGAATTGCTTACGTCAAGACCGTGAAAACTTCCGTGTAAAACTGTGTAACGGCTCGTGTAAAAAGTCTTTTAGTGTGCTAAGGTTCCGCGATTTTAACCCCTTAACTCCTAAGAGTAACTGGCATCTCATTTCCGCTTACAACATCATTCCCAAATCAATCATTAAGGTCAGGAGAAAGAAGGAAATGATCATTTCACTCATTTTCCAGCTTATATGAGAGGTATGTTTTCACTTAGCTTCGGTCCTCTTCTTATAATCTTCGCGGTAATTACATACTGTCAGTTAGAAAACCTAGAACAACTAGTTATGGCCTTAATTCATTTTCATACTTCTCAGCTAAGCTATGGAATACACTGCCTGACTATATCCGCATGAGTGCATTTAAAGACTCTAGAAAGATAATCCAAGGCCGTATCTTTGTATAGTCGCTCCCGCTTATCTTCACTTTTCTGTTAATTTCTATTGATATGTTACATAATTATATTTCTAAATACTGTGTGTTTTAGTATATTTTAGTATAGTTAGTATTTTAGATCTTGTACAGATATATGTATGAATATATATAGATAATCTTCATTTTATTTTTTCTCGAAGATATTAGCTCCAACAAGCTACTCTATTTTTCGAGATGAAATAAAGTTTATGATGATGATGATGATGATGATGATGATGATCGCCAACTCAAGTTCCCGCTTGTTGAACAAATTCTCGTTGCCAGTACTTGAGGTAAAGAGGATAGGCATGGTGATGTTCGGGTGTAAAGGCTCATTCAGGTTTTTCCTTTGTCTCTTCCCAGTCCGGGACGTTTAGGACAAGGAAGTATTTAGTCTGCCTTTTCCAATTATTAAAAAGGAACTGAAAAAGAGGCAGCTCAAAACCAATTTAGCAATTTTTACGATGATAACCGGGAGGTATTACAAATTTTCCTACACGTTTACGTGACCGAAAGTTTTTATTTACCTTCTTTAAGGTGAAGGTCCCTGATAGGACCAACAGGAGGTGGCATCTTGTGGCTTTTTGTTCCTCCACTGACTCTTCGCCGTTGCTCTGAACGAGTGAGTAAATAAATTCATGAAAAAGAGGATACAATCTTTTGACCTCGGGATACCTTTGCGCTTGTCTAACAGAATAAGATCAGTTTAAGCTAGAGGTTTGTTACGTAGGCTTCAATGTCTCTAAGTTTAAGTTTAGAGACAAATGAACAATTTCCCAATCCCATAGTTCTTTCTACTACGCAAATTATTCATGTCTTAAAATATGCATGATTGACGTCAGTGCACTAATGTAGAAATTGTGGAGAGTAGGAGTTCACCTAAATGACCCTGGGTAAGGTGTCATTAGCAATGTGTTGCCTCGTGGGTCAGTTGGTAAACAGTAGTGCGTTAGTGTTATTGACGTCACGGCTTCCGGGTTTATTGACTCAAAAAACCTTTAAAATCTCATTTAGGTATCTGCAGCTTATACCCCTAATTTATTAAAGCTATCTGGTCTGTGAACACACCCTCTTGGTCACCATAAAACTCTATGTCATATGTTACTCTTAGTAACAGTTTAGGGCACATTTTTTCCGAACCGATTCAACCTGGTATTCAGGAATTCTGGTTGTTAAAATCCATAACTGAAAATAACTCGATTCCCAATACTGAAGCAAAAGTGAAATTTGCTGTGAGTCCATTCCATATTCATTGCAACCATATCTAACAGCTTCCCAAACCACTGATTTATTTACAATTAGTGGAAAAGATACATGTCCGAGTCTTGAACTGCTATTTACGCAAATGCTGTACTTTGTTACATCGCTACTTTGTTGTGATTGAAATTCTTACACGTTCTTCTTCTCGGTAGACCCGGCTTAATAAGGACAAGACATCATCGGTATAAGAAAAACAAAAATAATGATCAAACTCCTAGTGCACTGCTCTCTACGACACTGCTTACCCTGCTTCAAATCAAGTTCATCTGGTTCTATATCCTCTGTAGAAAAGGCCGGTTCCTCAAGAGGAGACTTCAGATGTCCACGGCTAATTATGTGATGCCGACCTGGTCACAAAAACAACAACAGAAAAAACAAAATAACGTTTAGCCGATCATGAATCTTAACTCCTCATTGCTTGACTGCGACAGTTCGCTTTAAGAGCTTCCAACTCCCTTTATTCACATGTAATAGAAGAAATTAAAAAATCGATAAAGCCTTTCACGTTTTAAAAGTAAATACACAGTACACAAATAACACACATTGATCATGATTCTCCGTTCAAGGAAGTGGTATCTGAATAAAAAGAATAATTCCCCTTCCACAATTATACGAAACATTTTTTTTTTATGTAAAACGAAATGCGACTTAGAAGTTCACAACATTAAACCGCATGACCACTATTTTATTATGATCGCCGATTGATCAGCAATTTCCATTGCAGGTGATCCACAGACTCATGAAAGTTGCCTTCTCTTTTCAAAACGACACGAAGTTAATATAACAGTCTAGACATCGAACTACAGGCCTGCGGATTAAGTTTTAGACAAGGCATCTTCATTATAAACTTGTTATAACTGCGCAATGGTTGGAATAGGAAATAAATTACATTCGTAGAGTCCAACAAGCGAACGTTGTTTTTGTATATTCAGTATTTGAATAACGCGAGAAAATAATCAAAACATGGACAGAATTTAAAGCAGAGAAAAGAATAACTTGAACGCAAGAGTTTCGCTTTTTTAGAACGAAAACGGTGGGCTCTATTAAAATCATGCTTTGAGTTGCCTTCCTGAATGTGTCTCAGTGAAAGACACAGACACAAGTTTAAAAAATTTCAAGTTGAGCGTCAAGTAACTCCAGCACTCGATGTTAATGATAAACAGCAGATACTATACCTTGGTTTGAAGGCATTGAAACCACAATAACCACAGCGATATTAAGAATGTTTATCATTCTCGGCTTTTTTTCGAAGAAAACACAAGAACGAAACATAAACTCTCTCGGCTTTGATGGCTTTCGCATGAACTGATCTTAGCCCCCCAGCAAAATCAAGCTTATGAATTATTGGTCAGCCAATCAATTCATTATAAGAGAGTCGCTCCTCTGTGAAAGGAGAACAGGTGGCGGAAAACTACTCACTTCCTTTGGGCTTTTTCACTTCAGTTCCGAAAACGTCTCGGCTAAGTTTCAGATTACGTTTTGTATTTCCTACAATAGTTTATTGTAGTAAGGATATCAAAATGGAGATGTAAAATCCTATCAAAAGTAACTGATCGGTGAGTTCACAAGCGAAAAATCCTACTTCAGTTTCTACCGCAGGTGTTTTACTAAAACTACTTTGATATGCAAAATTCGTTCAACGATCAACAAATTTCGGTTAATGCGTGTTCAAGTTTCATTTTCATCAAATAGGTTTCCGCATAAAGAGAAGTTTAGTGAGTCGATATCAAATGTAGGGGAAATAAGAGTCGATATCAGACTTAATCTAAGTGCTTTTGCGTTGAAAACTGACGCCGTAAAACCTGCAGACTACGATATGGTCCGTATTTTGAAGGTTCTTGGCGATTTCTTATCGAGCGGGTCCGGGATAAATAGAAAAATTAATTTGAATATCGATTGCCAATACCGATCTTTAGATTTAGACAATTTTGACATATATTATTGAGTCTTCAACTCCGAGAAATAAATAGTAGACCCCTTTTTAAATTTTCTTTTCGAAATTCAGAAAGGCTGCGGACGTATAAAAAGTAAAAGTTAGGTCTTTTAAGGCGTATTAAATCTTGCCTCCCCCTCAATGCTAGAATTATGTTTTTCAATAGTTTCATTTTACCTATTTTTGACAATGGGGGTATCATTTGGGGAGATCGCGGAAATGCGTCCTTAATGTCTGAGCTACAAGTGTTGCAGAAAAAGGCCGCTCGCCTCATTTTAGACTTACCTGTTTATTTTTCCGCAACTGAGGCCCTAAAGAGACTTGGCTGGAAACCATTATTGCGTCGTGGAAAGGAACACCACGCCATCTTTATGTATAAATTAATTAACAACCATTCATGTAATACTATTCCTGTCACATTTAATCGTGACTTTCATGGTTACAACACAAGATCGAGAAATGACGTTCGAAAATCCAGTGCCACAAGAAGATGGGGTCATTGGTCGTCAGTTAACTTTAGCGCAGATATATGGAATGGTTTAGACATCTCACTAAGAAATGCAAACTCACTGCCTGCCTTCAAACGTGGCCTGTCAAAATTTAATTTTGAATTTTAATTGACTTTTGCTGGTATTACTTTTAGTTAATACTTTGTGATTAGTATTTTTAATTAGTTCTTAGCTTTAGCTTTAGTTATTTGTTGCTATTTGTATTTTATCTTTGTATTAGTGTTTGACTTAAGAGGACCCTCCTGTAAACCACTTTTGAGACGTTGGCATCCTCATTAAAGATTATAGTATATGTATAGTGAAGTATTATAGGTTAAAATCACGCAACTTAGTAAAAATACGGAAGTAAGATATTCGTGACAAATTCCCAATCTTTTTCTTTTTTTATTTTTAGTACTCAATGAATTGGAAGACCTCATCATCAGACGTTTTGAGTTTGAAAAACAAAAGGTTCCGGATGATTTCCAGATGGTATTTCACGACTTATAGAGTTTTTCGTAGCCACTGCCTCAAATAATGCGTCCTATTCATTCGCGGGCTGAAACAAACAAGCACGTGACACAAGTAACGCCGCTTCTAGAATGCAGAATAGGCCTTTTCTCTTTTTCTCTTGCTCTTTTCGGGTAAGTTGTGCTGTAAGACACTCAATTTCACTCGGATGATTAGCATGACTTAAATCTCGATGAATTAAAGAGATTAGTGTTGTGAAACCCCTAAAAAAATCTTAATCTTAAGAAGGGACTTGCAAGAGATTGGACCATATAAAAAACTTATTACAGATTAGCGAAGGAGAACAAGCTGGGTAAAATTCTCGTTTATTGTCTCCCTGAGGATTATCACGACCGAGTTTTTTTTTTAATAGGGAGACGACAATACAGTGAGGCCAGGACCAATTCCATTTCCTTTAATGTCTTTCTTCTGAACTTGTAAATTACAAATTACAATTAGAGTTACTCAATCGATACTCCACCCAAAATCGACCGCGACGACTTAAGGATCAGAGTGACAACATGTAGAAATTACACCCAAAAAAGTGTTGCCACATGATATCATGATGATTTTTTTGATACAGTACTGTACCCTTTTGGTATACTTGGGTGCTATGGTTCGTATTTCGGCGAGACACAGTCGACAGGTAAGGCAAGATGACCATAACGAGACCAAACGAGCCTTAAATACCTCAAAGCAAATTCAGGCAGAAACAGCCTACGAACGAAATTGATAGCTCTTCCTCACCGATACGACACACAATAATTCGTGATCTCGGGCGACACAACTCTAGTTTCAGGCGACATAACTTCAGGCGAGAATGTCCTCATTCTCTTGAGGGACAATCTTGATTTAGATCAAATACCTCTCGATTTGCTTTTGGCAGTTTCTACTACAGGTGACACCGATATCCAGCTGGGTTAACGTATTCCAATTAGGATTCTGGGCGGAGGGAGATATCTGCAGATTTCCAATCCTCTTTGAAGGATTTAGGTAGCCAAAGCCTCCGAAGAACTTTAAAAAGGGGTGGGATACCATAGCTACATTACAAAACTCAAATGCTGAGAAAAGCCAACGTCTGATTTATAGGTTTTAAACACGCCAGCGAAGTGAACTTCAGGAACATTCTGATCACTCTAACGAGGATTTGGCAAATGCTGTTCTAAAGAAAATGTATGGTTTGAATACCCATCTGAGAGAGAGTTGGAAATTCATTGTATTGTACCAAAAGCTTAAGGAAAGTCAGAAGAAAATCCAGCAAATTTCACATTGCTCTTCTTGATAGAAAGGTATGAGTTTTTTTGGAAGAATTCATTTATAATAAATACAATCTCCTAGAAATGTTTCTGTGCACCAAGTAAAATCCTCATATCTGTGAGAATTTGATTCAGGATATCATTTCCACCAGTCGAAAATTTGACGATCTTACAGGGAGGCTTCAAAAAGACTAGCAAGACTGAAATGGGTCAATAGTTAACAAAGAGATTCTGATACCAGATTTGAATAGAGGTATAACATTAGCATCTTAAGCTCTTTGGGCACGACTCCTGAGGCTATGGATAAATTGAAAATATGTGCTAAAGGATCAATGTTTTGTTTTGTGACATCCTTACTAATATCGTTCAACACAGCAGCTGTGCCCAAGCGTAGGCTAGCACAGATCTTAATAATTTCTTGGTGATTTGTGGTCTAAAAAACACCGAATTAACTGCATCGTTTTTCAGAGAGCTGGGAAAAGATCTGCTGGAGGTTGGAATTTTTTCAGCTAAAGTTGGTCCAAGGCTGGTGAAAAAAGTCACGAAAACCATTTTTCAATTTAATAGAATTACCAATTTTATGATTAGTAATCTTAAATGCAGAAGGTAAGCAATTAGATTTAAGACGTCGGTTAAAAATCATTAAGGATTCCTGGGGCGGATCCGGGACTCAGTCAAGGGGGATTCGGGGAATTGTCTGCCGAAGGCGGACCCTTATGGAAGGTCCTGTGGCATGCTCGCCCCCGTGAGACTTTGAAAATAAGGTCTTTGGAAACATAATTCCCAACGTTCATCGGGATGATCTAGGGGGTTCAACCGAACTACCCCTGGATCCGCCCCAGGATCGTTCTCCATGTGTGGAATAGGTAAGTGGTCTGACACATCCGAAAATAGTACGCCGCTATTACAAAAGCTTTTCAGATTGTTAATGAATATTTCGAGCAGCAAAGTTGCGGTATGCGAAGCGATTATTTTAGGGCGCGTAAATAGAGGGAAAAACATTTTTTAAGACATTACATCCAAAAATTTCGGTTAAGCGATGTTGTTCATGCTTCATTATCTCTAAATTCCAATCTTCTAACAGAATGCACAACCTATTGCATTTAGAAAGACATAAAACAAGTCCAACTAATTCATCACAGAACTCGCGCAGATGTGTGTGAGTGGTGTATAAATCACGCCTGCGATTATATCTTTACGTATGATGTGCGATCCTCGCAGTAGATAGCGCTATTTATGCAATAGCGAAAATCAGACCTGAAAAAAATCAGGCCTGTACGGGACTCGAACCACTGACCTCTGCGATACTAGGGCAGCGCTCTACCAATTGAGCTAACAAGCCAACTGGGAGCAGGCCGTTAAGTTGATTCGTAATAAACCCGTGAAATTTCATATATTCATTGCATCTCATTTATCATTTTCACGGGTTTATTACGAATCAACTTAACGGCCTGCTCCCAGTTGGCTTGTCAGCTCAATTGGTAGAGCGCTGCACTAGTATCGCAGAGGTCAGTGGTTCAAGTCCCGTACAGGCCTGATTTTTTTCAGGTCTGATTTTCGCTATTGCATAAATAGCGCTATCTACTGCGAGGATCGCACATCATACGTATCTAATACCGCAGTTCAAAATATATGAACTTCATATATTTATTGCATCTCGATTATATCTTTCTTCTGTTGTCAGACTAATTCAACAAATAACCCTTTTGCTGTATTGTTGTCAAAGCCTAATTTGGAGCGGCATTTTAACTCAAAATCCACATTCAAAGATAAACCAACACCTCCCCCAGTACGAGTTTATATTATGCTCGTAGATAAAATTACAGCCTGGAATGTCACAAAGATGATCAGACTCTTTAAGCCATGTTTTAATGATTCTACTGCTTGAAAACTCCAAATCCAAAGTCGAGAGCAAATTTATAACCCAATCAAAATTGCCTGAGAAGCGACGAGTTCTGGAATGTAGTAAAGACAAATGTTTCTCCGCTATCTCATCCACTAGTTCATCAAATGTATCCTCGATAAGATAATCACAAGGGCAAGATTAATAGAAATCATCAGATCATTATCTAAGAAAAAGTTAGCCGATCGTTTGCTTTAGAAATTGGTTTGACTCGAGGCTCTCTAAGTGATTAAGATCATACCTGATAACACCATTTAGCTGTTCATTACCTGAAGTTACACACTATTTTCCCCTTCCAAATGTTTTTAACTGATCATTCATTTCATCATTGATGTCACATAGTATCGTTTTCAAACTAAAGTACAAGATAATAATATAATAATACATAGCTTATATAGCGCAACGCTTCTCAAAGATCCAGCGGCGCTTTACAATTGCAATGATAGTGATAGAAAAATATAATCAATTAAGAATTAAAGTGACTTAAAAAAACTAGTGAAAAATCAATGAAGGCAAAAACTACAACTGCCTAAATAAATGGGTTTTAAGTTTAGACTTAAATGCTGTTAAAAGGTCCACTTTCCTAACATCATCCGGCAAGTTGTTCCACAAAGTAGGAGCTCTATGAGAGAACGCTCTCTATCCATATGTTTTAAGATTGCATTTAGGTACCATTAAGAGTTTTTTCTTTGAAGATCTTAGGTTTCTATTAGGAATGTGCAAGAGCCTACTTGTTCGGTTTCATTTTGGCTGATCATAGCTTTGACAAGGGAAGGACGTTGAATCTCGTCAGCTACTGAGTTCTTGCTACTCAATTGTTATTGGTTCACGACTGTCCGATTCAAGCTGTGTGACCGATGCGGTCAAATCTGACAGTTGATTGACGTTGGTCAGAACCAATCAAAATGGAGCATTTTGTTATTCACAAAACTATTTATGTATTGTTACGGTATTTTCACAACCGACAGAAAGATGCAACTCGTACAAACTCAACTACTTTATTGACTGACATAATAATCCGGCTTACTACGAAGTGATACCAATAACCAGTACAATAACTTTCCTCTTATCCTAGAGCCTTCTATAAAACCATAATCTCAGTGTACTACTGCACAACTCACAGTTCTCTTCAAAGATCCTTGTAGCTTATCGATGTCCACAAAACTTTTCTACAACGGTTCTACGTGTTTTCTTATTGTAGCAAAGGCTAGGAGTCGCTTGTATTAGGTCGCAATTGCAGCCATATTGTTGACTGGTGCGTGCTTAGCCTAAATCTGGGGTCTCACGATGTGGATTTCCGTATCGCTCGAGCTTTGACGTTTCATTGTTGAAAATTGCAACTCATTCTAAAATTCATGGATTCTTTGTAAACTTTCAACACTTGAGCATTCCATCGCAGAAGGCATTGTTGTGGCATTGGACTAAAATTTTCCTGAGATTTTTGTTGTGTTGACTGTGCCGTGATACCTTCCATAATGGCAAATAAACATTGTTAAGCTTCCTTGCCAATGAAATGCTTCTGCTTTTAAGTCATATAGAGGTAAAAAAAAAACCTAAAAAGTTCTGCACTTGACTTGGTACTATGTACATAAAAGGTATTGAGCCTTTCGGAGCAACTTTAGAATACCCGTTCACTTTTGACCCCTATTAATCAATTGCTCCCGTGGTCGAAGAATAATCAAAAGAGAGGGCATTTAAACAGTGCTCCCGCATTCCAGCGCTCTCGAAGTCAAAGAATAATGAAATGATAGGGCAGTTAAACCGGTGTTCCTGAAGTTCTTTTAAAGACCACCTATCAACTGTTTCAAGGAAGGTCTATGCCAAGATCGGAGCTCTGAGACGTCTTAAAAAGCTTGTCCCAGCTGATATCTCATTAATGCTGTTCACTGAGGCCTATATACTTCCTCACCTTGAATATTGTAGTCCATTACTATTAAGAATTAACAAAACCTTGAACAAGAAACTTGAATCTGCAAACTATTATGCCCTAAAAGTCCTTTTAAATTTTGGAAATAGCTCATTTGATTCAGTTGATTATGACTCTATATTGTCTGCTGTAAATATGCAATCACTGGAACACAGACGATATTACCAATCTCTTGTCCTCCTTTTTAAATGTGTAAAAGTTAATGGGCCTGACTATATTTCTGATTTATTCGAACCTCGTATACTGCGCTACAATTTAAGGAACGGCGATCACAATCTCACTCAACCGTCCTACAATAATCGATATTATCACAATTCCTTCAGTTATAAGGCTTCGCATATGTGGAATCAGCTTCCCTCTGATATTAAAGGATCAACCGATTTGAGTGAATTTCGCAAGCTTTTAAAATCCTTTAATCTACCAGGCTTAAGAGCCAGTTGTAAATGTAATTATTGTATATCGTAGGGTTTTTCTAGAGTTTCCCAGTTTTTTCATTAATTCACTGGGTCGCGGGTGGGTGCAACTTTCTAAATTATCCTAATGTTGGTGATTGTGTTTTAATTTACTTCTGAATTGTATCGTTTTTAAAAATCCTATTGTCAAGGGTGCCTTAAACAAATCGTGCAGGGGAAATTTTTTTCCTCCCCTCCCTCCGGTTATTTCTAATGGTCCGTTGCTAACACTCCATGGCTTCCAAAAGCGTGATAAAAATGATTGAGATGTCGCTGAGGTTTGAACACAGAGAGTATGAGAAGGAAGAAGTCGAAACCTACTGATGCATGTGTCCAGTTACTATGAGGTCCGCTTCATACAGGTTTTACTGTAATCAAAAATCTTACTCATATAATGTAAAAGGGCTCGTGTGGTCAACCCGCGCTCGCTTGCTCGACCAATCTGTCGTTGTTAGCTATGGAAGGTTACATGTAGCCCGCGAACTCGACGGTTGTCGCCTTTCTTCACTCCTGCGAATCGAAAACCGCTGAAAAGTCTGCGTTCCCAGACTGCTTTATGAGGTAGAAAATTATCATGATGGTAATAAAAGAATAATACGAATGAAAATAACGACAATAGTAATAATGATAACGATATTTACAGGAAATGAGAACAAAAACCGCTGACCGTATACTGTGATTTCGTCGCCTTAATGGGAGGGAGTAATTTGAATATATCAACAAAGGTGATAAATGGGAGGGAGACGAGGGAGGCACGTGATTGTGTCAGAACAACACATTTGAACACATATTCTAACTGTGTGCAGGTCAGTTGGTGCTGTCCTTGGCTGTAGTGAGTATTGACAAGTAGTATTTAACTTTTAGATGTCAGGATAAGCTAGATTTTGTAAAGGAAACTTCCGTTATTCAGTTCATAGCTCGTCTTGCACGAACATGCGGCGGCAACATAGACTATTGCGTTGGACTTCAAAAAATGATCCTCAGTAGCTTTCGAAATCCACTAAATGAAGTCATTTGAAATATCTGTGTTATGACTGTTTCTATTTTTTTCAATGCGTGTGTCCTAATTGTAGGTTAAAAGTCCCTGAAGTTTTGGAAGGAAGAAATTCTATCAAATGCTGGCGGTTGGAACTCTTGGGACGCAAATTGATCAAATCAAACATCACGCTTTTCAGGATCAATGCTTCCTAAAGGTTTGCGAACCACTTTCGTTACGTTAGAGTTGTTAAAGTTTCAAACCTACTGTTATTCCAGTGCACTACTCAGACCAAGCTTCCTTTCTTTTTTCAAGATATTTTGATGATTTCTACATCTACATTTATTAGTCTTGCAAAGGGGGGCCATCACGCAAGACATAAAATAACAATAATAATTAACAAATGAGATAAAAAATGTAAAATTAAATGATATATATATATATACATATGTTAAAGGTTAAATTCCCCTAATTGCATCTTTAAAATTAATTAATTTATCAATTCCTAAAACACTATTTGGTAAGGAGTTCCAGTCTTTGATTGTTCTACAATAAAATGAATTCTTATACGTTTCGGTGTTCGGTTTTATTTCTATGTATTTATCCTTATGATATGATCTTAATTGATGGTTTTTCTTCTTGATATAATTTGGGAGTTCCATCTGGACTTTGCCATGGAGAATCTTGTAGAACATGGTTAAACGGGCAGACTTTCTTCTCTTCTGTAATGGAGGCCAGTCCAGATCATTTAGAAGTTTTGATATAGTCCCTGGTTTACGCTCCCAACAATTTTTTACAAAACGTGCAGATCTTCTTTGAACAGCTTCAATTTGATTTATGTGTATGTCCTTCCAGGGGTCCCAGACTGTGCTTGCATACTTGAGATGCGGTCGAACTAAGGATTTATATGACGGTTCTTTGATAGATTCAGGACATTTTCCAAGATTCCTTTTTAAGAAACCCAAAGTTCTGTTTGCCTTATTAGTCTTCATATCAATATGATGACTACAGTCTAGTGAACTTGACAATTCCACCCCAAGGTACAGATAGTGTGACGCAGACTCCAAAGTATGACCCATTAGCTTGTAATTGAAAATTATTGGATGAGATTTCCTGGTAACTCTCATAACAAACCATTTGTTGGGGTTAAATTGCATGAGCCATTTTTTTGCCCATTGTTCGATTGTAGAAAGATCAAGTTGGAGTTGACCAGCGTCCAGAGTCGACTCAATGATACTATAGAGGATGGTATCATCAGCAAATAATCGTATAGCAGAATTGCAGTTATCCCCAATATCATTTATATAGAGAAGAAACATTAGGGGACCTAGGACTGTCCCCTGGGGAACACCAGATGACACATGGACTGCAGGAGAAGATACTCCATCTACTACAACAGATTGTTTTCTACATGTTAGCCAAGTAGTAATCCAGCTTTTGAGATTACCCCTTATTCCATAATAGTCAAGTTTACTAATTAATCTCTGATGTGGGACAGTATCAAATGCCTTGGAGAAGTCCATAATGATTAGATCTGATTGATTTCTATTGTCAAGGGCTCTTCCAATTTCTTCTATTGTTGTGACTAGCTGGGTTTCACAGGAGAGTTTCCTACGAAATCCATGTTGAGATTTGATAAGGATGTTCATTGAGTCTAGATGGGCCATAATATCATGAAAGGTTACATGCTCTAGTATTTTACATGGCAGAGCTGTCAATGAAATTGGTCGGTAGTTGGCAGGTTGATGTTTATCACCTTTTTTGAAAACAGGAGTGATATTTGCTTTCAGCCAGTCAGCAGGCAGTTGACCAGTAGCTACAGATTGGGTGTAGAGAAATTGGAGAAAAAGGTGCAATTTCAGCAGCCGCTTCTTTTAAAACCCGGCACGCCGAATTCAGCGCATATGGTTTATTTGAGGTTGACATCTGCATGATTGCCACAAACCATCCCTCTGAATTTGCCGATAAGTCTCAATTTTTAGATTTTCTGTCACTGGCGTACGTGTTCGTGAGATCAGTCTTTGAGAAAGGTGAACAAAAGGGGTTGATAGTCCTGTTTGGTTGACTGGTCAGGATATTTAATCGGTTTGTAGGTTGGTACAGAGATAGTTTTCAACCTGCTACAAAGTAACACTGATGTACATACAGTAACAAAGGACAGAAAATCGTACAACTTCATCACAATGAGTGCTGACGTTTTGTTTTGTAAAGAATTAACCTTTATTTTGAAAATATCGGCCATTGTATACAGTTGTTGTTATCGAACTTTTCACAGTAAAATCCGCCATTTTGAAAATGGGTCAAGCTCTAACGAAGCACCCTGAGTATTTCCTATTTTGTGCGGCGAGTGTGGCAGTGGTTTAGTCGCCGTCTTACCTTCTTTTCCAACAGAACTCTCTCAAGGTTAAAAGCCAATTATTTCTTCATATATTTCGTTGGTCAATGAATAAACTTTTCATTGCTTTTGCTGCTCTAATCACTCAGACTCAGTAGCGTGTGATGTTACACACATGGTTAAAAAACTTAACACCTAGTGTAATTTTGTCATAGTTTTACTGGGATATCTAAAAGATGGTAATCCTGCGGCACATCCTATTGATAGTTTACACAGTGATTCATGACCTTTATTTCTTATAGAAGTGTCAAATTGTGGGGTGATAATAATAATAATAATAATATGCCATCATTATGGATGTCCTCGGGGGGGTGGTCACGGGAGCTGGATGTCATGATGCGCAAGCTGTTGGGAGGCAGAAGCACAGACGTACTGCGAAAGATGCAGAGGGCAGTGCTCTTGGGCACGCTGAATATTGCCCGGACTTTCAAGGTGGTAGTTTGAGTTCCTGTTAGAAGGAGGACCGTAGACACAACGGAAAAGCTTTTTAGGATTAGTTAATGTACATTTATTTTTTACTCCATGGCTCTCAGGTTATGGTTTTTGCCCTGTGCTGCACCTGATTAGAATGTATCATTCAGTTGATTTCTCTTCGGTAATAATAATAATAATGGTTTATTAACAATCCACAAGGTGGCTCTTCCCTGTTAAAATACATCAATTATGATTAAAATAAATGAAATTAAGTTATTCACAAATTGTGCAATATGCAATTAAAGGTAGAAGTAGCATTAACTGAATAGAAATTACAGTAAAACTAACTAATCACTCTGTACTCTATTACATAAAAAATTCTTTGAAAGTCTTAAAAAGGTTCTGTAATCTTTACAGTTTCTAATAGATTCTGGTAGATTGTTAAATAGCTTCAATGCATTATCTTGGAAAGTGCTGTTTTTGGTTGGGACCACTAATCTAATTGAATTGCTTGAGCACAGTTCCTTGCAGCATTCCTGTTTTATTATTTTAAGGTAATCTGGCCAAGTCTCGGTGTTATGCAAAGCTTTAAAGCATGATTTCAGGAGGTTCAAATCTCTTCTCTCATTGATTGGAAGTCATCTGATTTTAAGTACATCCCAAAAGTTCTTAACATAGTGACCGAGTACAAAACTTGCGGCAGCAAATTGACCTCATTGCAAACTGCAAAGTAAGAATTGTCGTAAAGGGTAAAAAACCAGATTGGTATAATCTAGTTTTGACAAAATCAATGTTTCTACCAGTTGCTTTCTAAGTTCACATTTGGCAAGGTATTTCAATTTTCTTAGTATCAATAGAGTGGCATAGCATCCAGATACCATGTGCTTGAGGCGATCGTCCCACTTAAGATGTTCATTGAAACTAAGATTTAAGAGCACCCTTCTCACCTCAAACAATATTCTGTCTGAGCACTGGATTGTGGGTATAGTTGTTATTTTAAGATGAATTTTTTTATCTGGGGATCATAATTAATGTTAAAAACTCTGATTAGTCTATAGGCATTAGTTTTGATGGCCTGTTTTCTAATTGCTTATGATGTGTGAAATGTGTCATTAGAATGCACAAACTTCTCTTCTGCTCATTATCAATGGTAATCACAACATTTCAAAGTCAGTGAGGATTATGTTAGCAGTTGAAAGAGTTGGCTTTGAAAATAAACAAATGATGGGAGAATGTGCAAAAAAAATTAGAGGGCATTACTGAAATTAATGAATCATTGCCATGGTAACATCTTATTTATTTTTTTTTTGCTTTGAAAGAAGTAAAGCCAAAAAAAGACAATTAATGATGGCTTTATTTGAAATAATTAACATCAATAGTTGATTGCATGGCAGTCCTTAAATATTATTTGTTAAAGCAGCAAGGTATTTTAATAAAAATGGTTATAAATAGTTCGAAAATTAGTTTGAAAATGGAAAAATATAGAGTGAACTATGTACAGAGAGAGACAACTAATAGAACTTCTTAAGTAAAACAAGTGGCATTTTCCACTTTTACCTACAAAACAAATAATTCTTATTCATCAATAAAACCAATGGTTGAATCAAGTGTTGGAAAAACATTATCACTACTTCGCAGTTTTCAGGTGTCACTGGTTGCAAAAACCATTGTGTTTCAAATTATTTGAAAATTAATGTGAATTTATTTTTAAAAATATAATTCTAACAACTTGCATAGAATGCAGCTAAGAGAACGTTTGGAGTAAAAGAAAATGACAAATTTAAAGACCTATTATTTTAATTTACATATTGGAAAGTAATTATAAATTACTATAAGCCCATAAAAAGAGATTTGTTTATGATATATACTTATTTGATCACCTCTTTGGCATTTTTGTCATTGAATACAACTGTTGCTTCAACAGTATAGTAAGAAGCAGTTCAGTGATATCATCATTACTAAGGTCTGCAAATTCTTTCACAAATTTCCTATCCTGTTCTGTTTTAATAGTATACAGTTGTTTAATTGTATGGTCAAATATATTTAGGGAAGTTGTTTCTTTCCCAGTGATGGTAAGAATACTGGCCATTATTTTACTGGGACATTTGGTTGTCAGTTGCATTAGGCCACATTCAGAATATTTGAGGATTTTCTTGTCACTGTCCATAACTTTTGAGTGGCACTTGTTGTGGGTTCAATAAGATTGAACTTAGTTAATTCCTTCTGGTGGGAATTGCTACTTCAATTGATGTTTTTTTTATCTAATACAACATCTCAACCTATCCTTAATCTGTCAGCCTCATTTATTGTGCTGTTTTTCATTAAAATTGAATAGTTTGCACCATTAAATTCTTTAATGGCAACATTTGATGTTTTGTAACATTGCCCTGATTTCATTTTACTTGTGTCCTGTTTGCACAAGACCAGCCATAGAGATCCACTGTTATCTATAAACAGGACTTTTTGTTTACTCAAAGTTTTTCTGTGAACATTCACAGTTCCTGCAGCACCATCAAATAAAATACAGCCAGCGATGTTGACCAGGGTGTTGTTTTCTCAACCTTGAATTGTCTCTTCTGAGCTGTCTGTTGCTATCATGGTTTCTTTGTTTATTTGCTGGAGGTCAAAATCCATCCCACTTCCATGGGTATCTTGAATTTTTGTTCTTTTGTTGAGAATCAATTCTTCCTTTTTGCTATCTTATGGTTTTTCTTTAGTTGGAACTTCTGTATTTGAACAGGTGATGAAGACTGGAATTTAGGCTTGAGCACTGATTGCTTCTCTGGGGGAGAAGTAGACAGCATTATTTACTTTGATGTTTATTTGGAAATTTAGTGAAAAATATTGATTCATGTTTTGGCTGGTCTTTTATAGGTGCCAGGTTATGTAAATAACCAACCATGCTTAAGTCTGAAATAAAACGACTAAATTATTGAATTTGATTAGATCAAAAGCATTGAATACTGGTATACCTCGAATTATGGCATATAAAAAACAGAAGCCAAGGGATGAAATGCAAAAGAGTCATAGGCCCCATATTAGAGCAGCTCACCAGTGGTACTTGGATGAAAATAACAATGCAGATTAAAATATGGTAGAAGTAGATATAAATATTAAACAATAAATACACTAAGAGAATGAACTAATCCACGAACTTTTATTTATTTATTTAGCTTTGCCTAACTAGAATACAATTTGTAAAAATAAAAGAATTATTAGGCAGGGAGACCACTACAGCCTAACCAATTTCAACGGATCCCTCTTTAATTATTTAATATATATAAAAAATACTTTTAAAATAACAAAATCTACTAATATGTAAGCAGAAAACTTAGGAGGAAACAAAAAGGAAGTCCAAATTGCTAGAAGCAGCACGTTGGTGGGCAAAGGAGAGACCTCGCTGTGTTTTACCTCGGACAGATTGTTCTCCAGGTTCTAGTGTCGACCACGTCGTACAGGTTCAGAGCCTTTTTGTAATATTGAACTAATAAACTTTTAAAAGAGGCTGGGGAGATGTGATTTGTGTGTAGCTCAGTGGGAAGAACATTCCGTATGCAGCACACCCATACGAATAATGAATGTCGATAAGTAACAGTTCTACTTCTCTTAAGAATACAAGTAATAGCACTGCTGCTCAGTGACGTAGTAGATCTTGTAAATTGCCTGCTTACAGGTAAAGCTTCACTATCTATGAAAACTAAGTTATTAACAGCTTTGTAGAAAAAGACTACATCCAAAAATTCATGCCAGTACAAGATGGGCAACAGATTTGTTAGTTGGAGGCAGATCTTGTTGGTGACATCGCAACGGAAGGGGAACTTCAAAATTAGTTTTGTTGCACGGTGCTGCACTTTTTCAACTTGCTTTAGTTGGCCAATGGACTGTGGTGACCATACTTGGGTTGCGTAGCAGAGATGGCACCGGACAATAGAAAGGTACAGTGTATAGTGCGTTTGGGTGCTTTGGATGTACCTAGAAACTCGGCGCACAAACCCGAGGAGTTTGTTGGCTTTCACACACTGTTCAGATACTTGTCTGTCTGAGGTAAGATTGCTTGACAGCCACACACCAGGTCTTTCTCTGTGTCGCAAGATTCCAAAGGCGTTTCGTTGATAGTATGGGCAGGTTGTACAGGTGAGTTTTTGCAGGTGATGCACTGGTATTTACACTTGGACTGATTAAATATGAGTCCGTATGTTTCAGACCAACTGAAAAGATTGTCAAGGTTGGATTGCAAGGTGTTACAGTATGTGATGGAATCGATGTTCTTGAAAATCTTAATGTCATCGGCATAACAGGCAACTGTCAAAGTCTTAACAGCATTTGATAGATCATCCACAAGCAGCAGAAACAGTATCGGCCCTAGTAGGAACCCTTGTGGTACCCTGGATGTAACCGGCAATTCTCGGGAAATAGCTGCAAGAACTGTAACCTGTTGCTTGCATCCCTGTAAGTACGTACTGAACCAGTCGTGGAGTTTGCCAGTAATACCGCATTGGTGCAACCTTCCAAGTAGCTTCGTGTGATCCACTTTGTCAAACGCCTGTCAAGATATATAATGTCTGTTTGTTTACCAGTGTCGAGTTGACTGCCAATGTAATGCAAGACACTGGTGAGCTGAGTCACAAGATCTACCAGCTAAAAAGCTATGCTGTTCACAGCTGATGAGGTGGGATATGTGATCTTGTTCTTGTAGACCAGCCAAAACACAGCACTCAAGAACTTTGGACATGGCAGGGAGAAGGGAGATAGGGCAATAGTTCTCCACAAAGTCTCTTTTTCCTTTATTGAAAATGGGTACTATATTCGCAAGTTTCCAGTCTTCTGGAAAAATGCAGAGCCGCAAAGATTTGTTGAATAACGTGGTCAGGGACAGTGCGATCTGGTCAGCAGTTTCCTTCAGCAGGTGCACTGGAATTCCATCGGATCCAGTTGCTTTGTTTATATCAAGCTATTTGAGAGATGTCAAAACCATTTCCACCGGGATCTCTAGCTCATTTAGTGTGGGGTGTGAGGGCGTGGAAGGTATCGATAGAGTGCGGACCTCTGAGGGGGCAGTGAAGACTGACACAAAGTAAGAGTTGAACAGCTCTGCAATCTGTTGAGGTGTTGATGCTTGAGGGCTCTGCTGATTATCATCGCCAGAGCTCATCATTTCAGGGAAGGTCCGCATTCTATTCTTGAGCTTAGAAAAGGACCAAAAGTGTTTAGGCTGCCACGCAAGATCTGAGTTGAGCGAGCTGAAGTAAATCTCACAGCTCTCATGTATAAGAGGCTTGGCCTTTGCACACAATTCGCAATACTTCTGTTGTTGATGGTGAGTAGGAGATTTCTTCAGCTTTGAGCGGGCAGCCTCCTTTTTCTGCAGAGCATGGATGATTTCACTCATTATCCAAGGTGGGGAATTTTTTCCTTTGAACTTTTTGGTTGGGATAAAATCCAAGACTAAGCTCACAAATGTGTCCTTCCAGAAAGTCCAGTCAGAGTTGATGTCATCGCTGTCTTGAATAAGATTGCATAAATTTAAGGCTTCGAGAGCTCCTCGAAGACTGTCAAAGTCACCATTACGATATAGTCGTACACTGTTCTTTTTACTCTATGGGTAGCTTTTGTAGAGGCGTAAAATTCAAAAGACACCATGCCATGGTCCGTGAACACATCCGATTCTTTTGGACTGAGCACCTTGTGTACATGAACAAGTGTTAATTCTTTAAAAGAACTAATACTTGTTGCCTCGCTGGTGGAAAGGGCAAGAACAAAAATGAGGGCAAGAACATTTGTTCTTGTATGTCTCATCTTTAGAGTTAACTTATCATTGTGTCTAAACAAATAGTGATCAATAATAGTAGATAATACTGTGTCAATTTTTTTCAGTGGATTGATATAGCACAATTTGTGAGAGGTTATGGTGGATTCATATAAGAAATTCAAGTTGCTTAATAGTTTCAGAACAAGTAGTGATCAATAACAGTAGATGATACTGTGTCAATTTTTTTAGTGGATTGATATAGCACAATTTGTGAGAGGTTATGGTTGTTTAATATTTACTTAATTATGTTTGATTTCAACTGCATAAATTTAGGCTAATGAACATTTACTTGACTTTGTATAGCACAGAACTTCCAAAAAATGTTATTAACAGTGTATGATAACATTTCACTCAAATTCAGGTGAAAATAAAGCTATTAGTTTGAGAAATAGAAACTCTTTGATGAAAAGTGTGGGTTAATTCTCAATATTGTTCCATGGTTTATCTTGTTGACTATTTAGCAAATGGTAAAAATGGAATACAACATACCACTTGAATCCTTTATACTTGGGTCACTTGAAAGGAAATTATTTAGAGAGAATTACTTGGTATTACTTTTGATGACACATAAATGCTGTTATTTTTGTTCTTTAAAAAGGTTCTTTGTCATTTGAAAAAGTTGATTCGATCATTGTTCTAACTGTTTTCTGTATTTCAAAGTGTTTGATTTTTTTATACTTTTAAGTCTATCAAAAGTCATTGGCTCTACTACTAATGAGGACCACCATTTAACTCTACTTAACCAACATATGTGATCCTCAATGTTTGTTCAGACTTCCCACTATCCCTAATGCAGTGGTTTTGTCACCTTCTATCACTTTCCTGTTTTGGCTGAGTTATGTTTTCCTTTCTATAAGGAAAGTGTTCAAGATTTTAATTTTTGCAAAATGACTTAATAATATGACAGGAAATTTCAATGCAACACTGAATCTGTTTTTCTGGATTACCGGTAGCTTTGCAAAGTTTTGTTATTGTTTTGCAACAATAGGGATAGAAAATACTGGAAGACAAGTTCTGTCATCTTCTCGAGCAATTTTTTTTCTGGAGTTTGCAGCTTCTTGTCACTGACTCCACAGAGGTTATGGCTGTCATCAGTGCTAAAGGGATGTAGTCTGCTTAGTGTTAGATCAACTGCTTGATCCTTCTCTGCTGGAGAAGATGTACATGCCACAATTGCAGTAAAAGGCTGTGTTAGCAATGAGTTGGGCAGTTACTATTGCCTGAACTGCATCTGGCACATGAGTCTCCCTGGTGCTGCAATGAACAACAATTAGTGTGTTTATCCACTTGAGAATTTTTCCAAGGGTCCCTTGGATCTTTTCAGCTTTGTCCTTCATGGTAGACTGTTTGGTGCTGGGTAATGAAGTTCGTGTTGCCAGAATGACATCCAACAGACTAAGGGAAATGGCTCTCTTGTGCATTAGTATAGAAGAGTTGACCAGTGCAGGTTGGATTACCAGAGGACTGCAAATCATGCTTATGTTTACTGAGCTGGCTGGAAATGAGTGGATAAATAGTGATGATGGATTTGGAGATACTGTAGGCATACATAAACTGGTGAAGATGACAGTGCATGAATTAGGAATAACACTGACATTGGAAAGTATAGACAAAGGTACAGTCATCTAATGTCTGTATTGAATGTCCTGAGCCAGGCCTGACCAGGTGATTCTCGAGCTGGTTGGATAATCAGCAGCTTGTATTTCATTAAGACTGGCTAGTGGTGGGGATGTGAGGTACACATCACCATTTGAAAGATGGTAAAGGCCTCCGTCCAGGTGAGGATGTCTTCATCTTTGGCCAGCCGCCACTTTTTTGAGGCCAGAAGCTTGCCTTCCAGGAATGTGTAGGGCTCCTGATGACCTGCTCACAGATTTGCTGACAATAAGTCAACCAGTTCAACAAACTCACCTTTTGTAATCTTTTTAACCAATTTTGCCGGAATAGGTGCATGGCCCAGGTCTACCAGAAAAGCTTTTTTGCCAAACAAGGCTAAACTTTTGCTTCCCAAAGGTCAGCTAGAAACATGTGATGCCATAACTGGGGCTACAATTGAGAAAAATTAGGACAGATAGAATTATAGCTAGCATACCACGTGCTTCTGTCGTGTTATGTATTGTAAATTGTTAAGTGTTCATTGAGTTTGGAAGAGAACCATTTACTTATAAAAAATAGCACATTTGTTAATTTTACTGTGTTCATAAAAAGGTATCCATCCCAGCTTATTAAAAGGTGTCGCAGAGGGTGCTAGGCAGTCAGGATATAAAATGATTCTAGCTGCACATTTCTGTAATTTCAAGACAGTGTAAAGTAATTCCTTGTCACATGATGACCAAGTGAGGTCAACATAGCTCATTACTGGGAGAATCATGGCAGTAAAGAACAACAGTCACTGTCTAAGTGACAGAAAGGCTCTGATTTTACTCAAAATACCTATATGTGAGGCAAGCTTATTGCAAAGATTGTCAACACTACCATGAAATGAGATTCTCAAACTCGTTATTAATTTATCAAGTTACAAACCAATCACGATATGCCAATTTGGCCACATGTGTGCGTTTAGAAGCCCCAATGAAACACTGGACAGAGGCTTTTCCACTATACTTTGATGAAATATTAAACCAATGTCAACCCCACTGATGCCAAAATCAGTCCGAATTTTTTCATTGTTCTTGGCTAATGATGCACAATTGAGAAGCAATTTCAAAAACTCGTGCTTAATGTTTCATAGGGGTTTTCAAACACTCGAAAACAATAAAAGCACTCGACCTATGGCCTTGTGCTTTCATCAGTTTTGTTATGTGTGGAAACCCCGATGAAACACGAGCACTCGTTTTTGAATTATTACATGAACTATAAATTGTTAAACCTAAAAGTGTGGCACTTTTTATATTTACGAGCCTTTTGTTCTCAACTGTGACAAGTTCATTGCTGGAAAGCGCCAGGTGCTTTCCAGTGATTGTTGATACTTTGGACTTTGACTTGTTGATTGGGAGTTTATTTGAGTTGGCCCAGTGACATAATTCAATTCATTTGCGGAGGTATTTAAAGAAAGTCTAAGTTCAGGTCAATTATTGAAGTGAGCAGATGCTGTAAGGTTAGTATCATCAGTGTAGAGGTGTACTTGTGAATTGACTTGCAGTTGTGACAGTGGTGTCATATTGGTAAACGATATCTCTGTTTTCTTTGAAAATTTTGAGCTTAATATGGTTTGGTGCCATTGCTGCCATTATTTCAAAAGTAGGATCCAATACAGCTAGAAGGTGTTAAAGCTGTTGGTGTGGCAAAGTGAACCAAAGCTTTTTGGCCCAAGGAGATCCAAGTTTGCCTTTAAAGAATTATTCTTGTGCTCAAGGAACAAATCCATGGAAACATTTCTCCCAGCTTTTCCATGAATGTTACAGAAGCTGTTGGCAAGTATGCTTTTTGCTTTCTCCTCTGACATGATTGCTATCATTTTGGTTTAGAGGAGAAGGGTAGTGTGTATATAATACAATACTTTTTTAAAAAAAATAGCAAGCACTGTTAAAATAAGAACTGTTATAAAGAAAAAGGAAGCCCAGAGGTTCACCTATATTAAGGATCTCCTAAATAAAGAAAAAACTATAGAAATATAGCAATAAAAAATAAAAAATGTGCATTAATATAAATGCAAGTTCAAGAAAAAAAATATATAAAAATCACAGAAATACTATTAAAAAGGTATAGAATGTCCATTCAGTAAATATCTATTTGATTCCTCAATTTTAGTTTAAACTTGTTGATATTTGGACTATCATGGCAATAAATTACATTACTTGGACCAGATCAAATCTCACCTAAAGGTCTTTAACTGGCACAGGGATCTCCTATCCCAGGCTTCTTTGAGGTCTTTAAAAAGAGCAAGGATTGTTGTAAGTTCCCCCAGCAGTGGAGAGAATCTTCAGATATACCTATCTTTAAAAAAGGGAATGGACTAGACCCTAACAATTTTCAACCAATATCTTTGCTTAGTGCTCCAGGGAAACTACTTGAAAGGGTTGTATGCAAGTCTTTAGATGATCATATTATTTCTGTGAAAGTGTAATGTGATTGTCCGGGTGAGTGTAGTCCTGAGAAGGACTGTTGTCGGTGCTGGTGACTGATGTTTCGACAACCTTTGTAGAAGTCATCCTCAGAGTCGCGTGAATAGTTGTTGTCAGTAGAATGTTCTTAGTCCAGTTCGTGCAAAACGATTGGACCGTTTTTCCGTGATGTTATTGGCTGTAAGACTCAAGTGACATAAGTTGGTCGTGGTTGGTCTGTTTCGATCTATTGGTAAAGTTAGGTCATTCTGTTCGGTTTGTTTGTAATGTTAATGTCGTCAATGGAGCCGGTAGTAGTTGACACCTGTTTAGGGGAGTCTGTTGTAAGTTAATAAACCAGGTTTCTAGAGTTAGACATTGAAAGTAGTTAGTGCTGTAGGTTTAGGCATTGCGCAAAGTCCCAGTCAATATTGTGGTTTGTAAGTGGATGATGTTCAGCAATGTGATTGTTGACATCACCTATCCTCGTGGCCCGTCTGTGTTCAGTCAGTCTTGTTGAGAGGTTTCTGCCAGTCTCTCCAATGTAGGAGCTTGGCAGTCAGAGCGATTATCTTATAAATCGCTCCCTGTCTGTTCCTCGGTTTGTCCTTGTCTTTAATGTTGGTTAGTAACTGAAATAGTGCGGTGATGGGTTTGTTAGTGACGCGGATATAAGGGTTGTAAGATGCGTAAGACGTTTTCAGACATGCCTTTAATGTACAGTATGGTTGCTGTAGTCGTAGGAGTTGCAATATCATTTGTTTCGGTAGTAGCAGTAGGTCGCTGAGTGTTTCTTCAGGTGAAGTATTCGTTGTAGTTGTTTTTTGGAAAAAACACGGTAAAGGTATTTGGTCACGTTGGATAAGCTGTCTGTCGTGTTGCATACTAGTTTCACAAGTTGTGTTAGAGTTCTGATACTTGTGGCTTTGTGTGATGTAGCGTTGTAGGATGACTCGTCTAGTAATCTGTCGGTGTGTGTCGACTTCCTGTAAACCATTGTCCGTAGTGAGTTGTCGTCATGGCTTACCAGACACTCTAGAAAAGGAAGTGTTCGATTCCGTAAGCGCTAACACGCCGACAAGAATCGTCAAACAACTATCTGACTCCAAAGAAACATCAAATAACTTTATCTCAACATCACAAAAAGCTTAATACAAACATTATTTGTTAATCTCTCCCTCGCATATGTTTGTAATGCAAAGCAAAAACAACTGTCACGGAAAGGTCTGCAAATCTAAAACATTCTCAAAACTCTCTACTTTCGACATTCTCCACCTTGCAACTTGCATTAGCATGTTGCAACTACATTTTTGTCTTTAAAGCGGTGAGGACGAACAACTTCTCTTCCACTCCGAGTTCTCCTCGGAGGCGAAACTTCACATTCAGCTGCATCTTCTTCGTCCCGCAACTCATCCATATTGATCTGTATCTCATCATCATCATTCACATCAGAATCCTTGGGGGGAGACTTGTGACCGGAGGGAGCTTGACTGTTTCCGCGCAGATTTCTAACTTATACAATTTGCGAATTGGTCTTTTCAATAATCCGGAGTTAACTTGAACAACAGCCGCTCAGCATCTTCCATCATGACCAATAACGAGTTTTTGAACAACACCCATTTTGCAATTAAGGCGTTTGTCTCTGTCATCAGCCACCAGTACAACTTCTTCAACGGGTTTGGCTGTGTAGCCCAAACCTCCCCTTGGGATCCCAGCACCTTGTGAAAGTATTCTTTCTTCCAAAGGTCATTCATAGAAGACAACCTTGTTTTTCCTCTGTTGAAATTCTTTTGAGGTATTCAGTTCTCTTTCTTCTTCTTTGCCACCAGTGCGGGGTGGCAGCAGGAACTGCTAAGGACACAAAGGGATAGGCACACCACCACCAGGTTCACTCGATTCTCATAGATAGGTGATAGGTCGACGGTTGATGACCTTCTCCATCTCAGTTTGGGCAGTTACGAATTCCTCCCAGGAAAGCACAGCTTGGCCTAACGAGCGACGAAGAAGTCCCTTGACAACGCCCACTAATCTCTCCCAGGCTCCTCCCCACCAAGGACCTCGTTTGACCACAAACTGCCATTCCATGTCTAGATTCCTCTCTCTCACCTATTTGGCTGCGGCTACGAAATTTGTTCTATGGTCACTGATACATAGCTGTGGAACACCTCGTCTGTTCATAAACCTCTGTAGGACCTGAATCAATGCTTCTACAGATAACGATGTGACAACCTGCAAATGTATGGCTCTCACTGACATGCATGTGAACAAAATGAACCAGGCCTTGCAATTCTCCTTAAGGTAGAGGGTCCTAGATCCATGCTGGTAGCTTCTAAAGGGCGTCTGCAGGTTACACGGCATCGAGGGAATGGTGGAGTCTGTTCGGACGCAGGAGCAGCCAGAAACGGGCTGCATTTTCGGCACTTTCTTATAACCGACGAGACCGTCTTCTTCGATTGCAGGATCCAAGTGCCTTGGCACTCCGGAGATAACTGACCCATTACCGGCATGTTGCATCTGTTCATGAATATGAAGCGCCAACTGATCGTCGACACCACACTTCAACTCTTTTGAGGACAGAAGTGTTTGAGCGTCCTTAGTGGAATCGCGCCAACGTAATATCCACGCTACACTCCTCAAAGTAAGGAGGTATTTGCTCGTTCGGCGATTGCAACCGAATTTAGTGGCCCGATGTGCGGTTTCCTCATCAACAGCATAGCTTCACACTTTGCCGAGTGAGGGTTTAAAGAGTTCTCTAGACAACAACTGTTCAATTCCGATAAAGCTTTCTTCAAAGAAGTGACAGTGTTGTCGACAGTGTCCCCGATGCATGTGAACAAAACGAACCAGGCCTTGCAATTCTCCTTAAGGTAGACAGTTGTCGACAGTGTCCCCGATGCAGTTAACGGTTGTGTCATCTGCGTACATGTAAACAAAGCCAGAGGTAACAGCACTTGGTAAGTCATTGGTGTACAATGCAAACAATCCAAGTACCGATCCTTGGGGGATCCCGCAGGTTACATTTAGCACATTTGAGTGTTGGCCGTTTACTACCGTGAATTGAATTCGATCAGTTAGATAATATGTCAGCCATAATAGAAGAGAACCTTGTACTCCAAATTGAGAATTCAACTTATGCAGCAGGATAGCATGAGATACACAGCTTTTCTGAAGTCGACAAATGCCACAGCAACTACTTTACCAGCATCAATAGCTGTTCTGTTCTGAAGCGATATAGGTCTATAGTTTTTTGTGTCAGCTTCGTCATCTTTTTTATATACTGGAATCAAACGAGCCTTCTTCCAGTGGTAAAGGTTTCTCCTAGGTGAGCGCTGAATGAGAATAGATCAACCAAGGGAAAGACAATCGCAGGCTCAGCTAGTTTTAACAATTTAGGTGCAATGTCATCAGGACCCGCAGATTTATTTGGATTGATGGCTTTCAATTTACGTCTGACACAATCTTCGCAGATGGTAATTTCAGTCACAGAGGGCCCTAAGCAACTGATGCGGTCGCCCTGGTGTGGGAAATTTCTGTTGGCTCGTACAAGTCTAGTGTCGATATTTGCAAAGAAGTCATGTTAGCCTTTTCTACGTTGTTGACGGCAAGGCTTCCATCCTCCCTCTTTAAAGGTCCAATTCTATTTCTTCTGACGGGATTTGTCGCATCTGCAATTAACTTCCAGAAAGCCGCTGCAGATTTAACGTCAGCTAACTTTTCCTTGAAGAACTGCGCCTTCGCGTTTCTTATCTCAGATGTAATCTCATTTCTAACTTTCTTGTATCTGGCATAAATTTCTTGATTTTTAGTGCTAATTGCTTTCTTAAACAGCTTATACCTTAGGTTCATCTTTCGTCTGATATCATTATTTATCCATGGAGAAGATTGACTCCGGATCTTAACGTATTTTGTCAGTGCACGTAAATCACAAATATCTTTAAATAACTTGTTCCAAGCCCAGAGAACATCATCCTTGTCCTCAAAGACTCGAGCGACGTGAAAAGTCGCAGCTGCAATATCAGCCCGAAACTGATCAACTTGAAATCGTTTATAGTTTCTTAAATTTATCACTTTTGGCGGCGGCCGTTTTTGCTTGAGTTTAAGAGTTGCATATATTGGGCAGTGATCAGAAATTCCCAAAGGTAGAACACCTTTACGGTTGATTAGGTCAGGCTTTGTTGTTACTATCAAATCAATTAACGTGCTTGAACCAGGTGTGATACCGAAAAGTTAGAACAACGACAATAGTCTTTTGGTTTTAGGTTGCATTTCTGATCCTGTTTTGTCTTCAATACCTTGAAGATCGCAGTTGAAGTCGCCAAGTAGGATGATAGTAGAGAGCTTAAGCACCAGACGTTCTTGACAACACGAACGGCAGAGAAGCCGCGTAAGACTGGATCGAGGCCTTCGTTCTTGGCGCGAAATAGGAAGGTTAAGCAGTCGACGTTTTTCAGACACAGACTTCTACCCGTGTTGACATGTCTTCGCTAAAAGATGCTAGAGATATAACCTTAATAAGCCATAGCCAAGGCCTAATTACGGACGAAGAGCTTTTACTACTCCTTGAAGAAAACACTTCCAGAAATCCCGATTTTTCCTATGATGCTTACCATCGCTTTGATTTAGAAAACATGGAAGAAGCCGAGTGCAAATCGGAGTTCAGAGTGGAGAAGCGCGATATTCCTCTTTTAGCCGAAGCTCTTGGCATGCCAGACACCTTTACCTGCCCCCAGAGGTCAGTGGCCGATGGTATCGAGGGTTTATGTATGGTTCTAAAGCGAATGAGTTTCCCTTGCCGCTACAGTGATATGATATACCGCTTTGGAAGACCAGTTCCCGTTCTCAGTATGGTCACAAACCAAGTACTGTTAACAATGGTCACAAGAGAGTCCATGCTCTCAAGTTTCAATCAGTGACCTTACCGAATGGATTGATAGCCAATTTGTATGGACCTGTAGGTATTAAAGCAGGCACTTGCATTTATTTGCTTATTATTTTTCACCAAGTTTATCACCGAGTTGTACTTTGCACCAAATTATGTGCACTTTTAGAAGCACTGGGGAATTAAATGCTGATGTAAAATGCTTTGTGAAATGAGATATATTTTCGATTGTAGAGTATATATTGAACACAAGTGGCAAATTAAGGTGGGGTGGGCGGTGGGGTCCAGGAGTAAGAGTGAACAGGAACAAGCACCATGCATGGTTAATGTTGCCCACCCCTCCTCCAAATAACTAACGAAGTTCCTCTTGTAAGCTGTACACTTCAGCTAATAACATATTCCTAAATGCTGTTTCAGTGGGTAAACGTCATGACGCCGGCATGCTTAGAGATTCTGGTCTCATGGATGATTTGGAGAACCACGCCCATTCTCCTACTGGTCAGAACATGTGCTTGTATGGGGATCCAGCATATCCCTTGAGGGTCCACCTACAGGCACCATTTAGAGATGCAAGATTAACCCCAGGAATGGAAGCATTTAATTTGTCCATGAGCCGAGTGCGAACCGCAGTTGAATGGATCTTTGGAGATGTAATCAAATCTTTTAAGGCTCTGGATTTTAAAAGCAATTTCAAGATAGGTCTGAGTAAAGTCGGTAAAATGTACCTAGTATGTGCTTTAATGAGAAATGCCATAACATGCATGTATGGAAACCAAACATGTGATTATTTTGGTCTGGAGCCCCCAACAGTAGATGAGTATTTTTCCTGCTTATCTTTCTTTCAACTGAAACACATGTCTTAGAATAAAAAAATTAAAACATTCCAAAATACTAAGTATGGGATCCCCAGCAGTTAACAAATTCTTTTCCATAACTGTGTATTTTTTGTCAAATACAACATGTTTTACAATCACAAGTATTGAAAAACAGTCCATTCTATATGGACATCACTGAGAGTTTTTGGGGGGCTGATACCCTCACAGTACATAAATATTTCTCTTAAACCTGAGTGATGCCTTTATTAATATAAGGTTTATGCTAACATGTTTTGAACTCTGTTAAGGAAAACTGTCACAGAGTCATAACTGATTTATAAGAGACAAGGAATAATCCTTCAAATATCAACAACTTCAGTACCTAAAAGCAAACATGTACAGCAATAAAGAATCAAGGATGAAAGCTGACATTTTCTGAAGCATACGTTCTTATGAGCAATTTTTTAAATCCCTAGTTGAGGAGTTAAGATGTAGGGCAGCTTGTTGGAGATAATTCTCAGTATCGTCCCTCGGAATCGCTTTATCCTGCGAAGCAACAGCATTGATGTTGGACTCATTTTGAACGCTATCTAACTCTATTAACGACTCATTCCCAGTTAGGTCGAAGAAGGAGTCACTGAACTTGGGCAGGGAGCAAAAAGCACACTCCCAGTCAAGGTGATGATTTTACAAGTAGTATTTAAAAACTTGCTTGCCCATGCCAACACATCTCGCATGAAACCATTGATCGCACACAGCACACAAAATGGCGTCTTGATTACTTCGGACGGACTTCTTACATTCACCGCAAGGAAACTTAATACGCCTCTGAGTTGGGCCAGGGTTTGGATGGACATCGCCGGGGAGCTTTTTCATTTGGAATGAACATATTCCTGGCACGTCGTAAGGAACTCGGCAATTCATAAACGTTCTTCTGTTCGTTCTTCTTTTAGGTACGTCCTTGGAACTCGGAGGTAAGATAAAAGCTCTGTCGGGTTCTGTCATCTTGCCAGTCGCTGTCAAAAGCGAACACGAAAAGCGGTAGCCAAATTTGTGATATTCACCCTTGCGAGCAGATGTAAGAAGAAAATAAGCGAAAATACGCTGGAGCGTCTGTCCGCCATGTTACCTGCTCTCGCCTACAAATATTTATTATCCTAAGTAAAACAATAAAGCAACTAAAAATAGCGACAACACAATGAACTGAATTATTTATCCTAATTAATTTACAGAAATATGATAATTTAAACTACAGTACACTAAAACTATTTACAAGAGTAATTACTATTAAGATAAAAAAAAAGCTGTTTGTTTTAGTTCAGTTCCGTTCACCTTCGCGTCCTGTGCTTGACCTGTTCTTAACAACCACGTTACACCAACAGACGACACATAAACCAAACTCACGATTCACAAACCAATCTTCGCGTTTAACAACCCAGACTCGCGTTTAACGCAGCTAAACGTAGTAGTTTCCAACTTAACGTAACTCGGTCCTCGCCCAGATTTTTCCTTCACTTTTCTTGTCTTCACTGGCTTTCCCTTTTCCTTCTTCTGATTTCAGTGATTCCATTTTAAAATGGTGATAAACTACGTGTTCATTGAACCTATTCAAATTTGATATCAGTCGGTGGGACCCATCTGGTTTTGCAAAAATTGTTGATACAAATTTTACAGTTTCATGGGAACTTGGGAACTATTACACCCTTTCCCAGTAGTCTCTTGATTTCAGTGTCAATAAACCCCGTTTCCACATTTATGAATTTTATCTCTTTTGGAGGCTTCCTTTGATGCGGGGTGTTACTCTTAAGTTCTATGACACCCTCTGACAATATCCAGTATATTGCGGTCAGATGATGTTATTTCCCATTCTTTAAAGTAATACTGAATTCTACCAGCCTTAAATCGTAGGGCTTGTGCAACACTAACTCATAAGCAGTGGAACCCACCTGAGACCCTTGGTCTACTTCTGGGCTCTCCCCTCCTCCTTCTTCTAGGAGGATATGGAATGTTCCTCTGGTTTCTTTGCCATTTCTGTTGATGGGTCTGGAATCTTCCTCCAGACCGTTGACCGTTTTTTTAAAAAATACGTTCGTCGGACATCTTGGCCACCTGAACGATGCGGCCGCGTGTGTTTCCCATTTGGGTCTGTCAATGTATTGCCCACCTTGTTGGTTATGATGATATCTTTGATGTTTTGGGGAAGGTCATCCCCAAAAAGGTTTTCTTTTAGTTCTATCTGCTCTGAACAGAGTTGCTGATAATACCTATTGAGGTCTGGATTAACGAGGTCACGGCGTCTGTGATTAAGGTCACAGTGGGCATGTGTTATCAATGCAATCGCATCAAAAAGTGATTTTGTCTCTTAATTAAGCGAGCTCTTTGACTGATCTTTTGACTCTAAGAACTTATCAGTGACTTCTACGAAGACCTTCGTTGCTTTCAACAACGTAGTTTGGATTTTTTGGAGTTTTAGATCTCGACTCCGAGTTGCAGGGCTGATCTTTGCCCAGATCTCGTCGTTTACTTTCGTTCCCACTAGTTTCTCACAATTCTTGAGCCTAATATACTGCGTTAGCTTCTCCTTCAACTTGTCATCAGCAAGCTTTGATCGCGCCATTGTGTTTACAATAGTGGCCAGCTTTTCATTTACCGAAGGTCCACACTTCTCCTCCAGATCGTACTCCTGAACAATTGCACAGAGAATTTCGTTTTCCTCGCCAAGCGAGGGCTCTGGCAGGGAAGTGGATTGCCGAATAAGTGAGTTACGGTAATATCTCCCTCAACATCGCTCACAGGACCTGAGTTGCTCAAAGAATCACCGCTAACGGGGGAGCACTTTGCTTTGATTGATTTCATCTCCCCGGAGTGAGACATGTCGTCGCTATCTCAGGTTAACTCCCCAGAGATTGCTGGCCTTTTCCTATTTGTTTGAGCTTTCTCTTCAAGTAAAATATTCGTAAGCTGATGGAAACCAGCTTTCATTGTTGCTACTAATGTGTCGTGCAAAGAAAACTTCGGGAAGTCGCCAGTTGCTGATGTCGGCTCAGATCCAATTTTGGCGCCATTTATACAGTGCGCTTTTTCGCTGGAGCATGTACTCGCCGTATCCTGCTCGTCATGCCTGCCTTTTTGCTTTAGCTCGGCTTTAGGTTTTTCAGTCACTTTGCTGCTCTTAGGCCTAGTGACTTTTCTTCACGACTGGGAATTTCCCTTTTATGCTGACAATTTCTGGCTCTTGGGACACGGCTTCAGGTTTTCCCGCCAGGTCTTCGAAATCTGTACACACTGTAGCACTGCTCGTCGTTCTTTGGTGATTTCACCAATATCGACCACGCTTATATATATAAAGTTTCCGATAAGTCTTCCGTTCTTACGGTATAGCTTTTGTAGCCCTAATGTTCTCCTCAATTTCGAACACAGACAGGGAGGTGAAATAACACCTCTGTTCGCTTCGTTAAGCAAGAACGAACTGAGCTGAGCTGGCAGGTCGCGCAATCTCACGTGATCCCTGAATGACGTAACGGTGAGGAAGAATTCAGTAATAGTCTGGCTGAGGTGAGATTTCTCTATAGAGAAGAGTTAAACCAGCTTAAACATATAAGCACATGCATTATTTTTTAGATGCAGTGGTTCAACTAGTCTCCTTTGCAGCCGCTCGGGCCGGAATCACGCAACGCTCCCCGTTCCCACGCGGCTGCTTCAAATCGACATACATTCCTTTCTCGGAAATAAACCAATCAATGTGCTGCTTTCATTTTCTTGCGAATGTTCGCGCCTTAAATTTCAACCAATCACCTGGCTCCTTTTATGGATCGGATAGTGGCGGATCTCAAAGAAGCTTTCAATCTTGAAGCGTCAAAGTTCGGCATACAGGCTTTAAATTCGCATCAGCAATTAGCAACATCGAAGTTAATTGAAAGGGAAAAGGATATTTTCATTAATTTTCCGACTGGCTTCGGAAAATCTCTGATTTTTCAAGCTTTGCCGTTAGTCATCGACCACGTATCAAGTCAGCTAGGCCACATTTGTGTTGTTGTGTCGCCTTTGCTCACTCTAGTGGATGATCAAGTGGAATATTTGAGAGGCAAGGGAGTAACAGCGGCGAGCATTAGCTCTTGCACTGAAGAAGAGGCGACTTTGATAGAAAAGGGAAAGATTTCTGTTGTCTTTGGCTCTCCAGAAGCTTGGATTCAAAACGAACGGTGGAGAACAATGCTTGGAAATTCTGTGTATTCCAAAACATTATGTGCTTTGGCCATCGACGAAGCCCACGTAGTAAGGCAGTGGTAAGTGGAATCTGTATATATATAAGCTTAAAGTTTCTGCTTAGCACTCCACTTATAAAATTTTATTCTTGCTTTGCAAAGCAAATTGATCAAATACCATCCTTTTCATTGTTTTGCTGCAGTTTAAATTTTTGATGGTTATTGGTTTTTCTTTTACAGGGGGACATCCCAAAGCAATGAGATGGCTCCGTTTCGTCGTTGCTATGGAAAGCTGTATGAGTTGTGGTCCCTTGCTCCAAATACCCCAATGGTTGCATTAACCTGCAACAGCAACAAAGGTAACTGAAGACACCATCAAAAAAGTTATCCTAATGCAGAATCCATTTGACATTAAAGAAAGTCCAAACAAGGTAAATCTTACCTATTCAGTTGCCTAAAGCCAGGGTCTATGAAACTGATCAGAGGCCTTAGTGATAAAACAATCTTAATCCATCTAAATTTAGGATCTGTATCAAATTAGATCCTTTGTATTTTGCAATTTTATAAAATGTTAGTAATCATGTGTTCTTCATTCTAATATATTGTTTTTTTTCAATAAAATCTTGATCTTATTAGTCTCCTTTCGCAGCCGCTTGGACTGGCGTGGACTAATATCTTATCGAATATTATTAATCGAAGGGGTGAGTGGAATAAAGCCCTAAGTGACTTTGGAAAATGTTGAGGTAGCCAGCAGTTAATGTATGGTCCCTTGGGAAACTAGTTAGTTTGTTTTCCCTTTAGTTCAGATGTTTCCCGAGACAAAGGACTCAGGGAAAACAGAAACTGTTTCCACGGGAACCATACATTAAGTGTATATTATTACTGTTCTATAGTCAAAGCCATGAAACTGCTACTCTGGGGAATACTTTGGGGAAAGGATTGGGGCTTTGAAAGAAAGATTCCTCAATAAAATGATTCATCTAGCACGTGAGCCCAATTGGATATTCCTATTGTGCTTGTTGATCCATTTATACAGACTTGATAGATTCAGGTCTTCAAGTCTGTCCCTCTTAAAGTCATTGAATGTTTGGTAGTGTCGCCCATCAGTTTCTGTGAAAACATCCAGGTCAACAGCCCTGTTGACAAGTTCTTCTATGTCTTTATCTGGTGAACCTTCTGGATGCTTGCCTGAGTGGGTTTGTCTGTTCAAACTGCCATCAAGTTTGTCTAAATGGTGCGTGTTGCATTCTTTGCTTTGCACACTCGCGAAATTGCGGACTCTGTCAAATTAGGCCCCAAATTTCTTATCCCTTGCTTAAAAAAATTGTTACTGTGTTCCATATCTTCATCAAGGGGGATATTTCCCCCTTTCACACCATGATTGTTCACAAATCGGTTCCAAATAAACCTCTCCCTGTCCCTCTTTGACAACAAGGCATGAACTAAGAAGAACTGGTATAAAATCTCAAGTGCATATTTGGTGCTTCTTGATTCATCAGCTCTAGAGTAGAGAAGAAAGTATTTATACTGCCGCATGACTCGTGCACCATCACCTTCCTTTATGGCATCAAGGAAATTGAAAAATAACATGGCATCAGTCATAAGAGCACAGTTATAACTGTAGACATCATCAACATTGTGTTGTTTGTCTAAGGATGGTGAAGGCATAGCAGTGGTAAGCTCAACAGAAGGTTCCTCAGCAACAAATGGTGGATCATGAGAAAGTTCATGAGTATTCCTCCTCCTCTTGTATTTGTATTTCGCGTTACATACAGGAAACCTACATGGAAACTTGTCATCATCTGTCAGCTCTTGCTGTTGCAACACCTGCTGTTTTTCTTCAGCATTAAGGATGCGGTCCACCAAATGACTACTGTCTTGAAAAATAAAACCATCAACCACCTTGGCTGCAAGCTCGTGCAGGAGTTTGAGTTTGTTTGATTCATGGAGGTTTTCAATATTGGGAAGAAGAACAAACTTGGATGGTTTCCCTGTTTTGTTCTCAAGTCCCAACACATTCATGGCAGCAGCAATAACCCTGGACTTCAACACTGATAGGAAATCCCTGTCTGCCCTGGATGCTGCCTTGACTTCACTGCAAACATTCCTCCGGTTTATCGCTGTATGGTCCGCAAACATGGTACACTGGTCAACAGCTGAAGAGCCACTATAGAATCTTGAATAGATCAATTAAAAACAACAAAACAAATAACCTAATTAGAAAATAATGCTGTCCATGGTCAAGACATGCTATTACAGTCTTAGCCATTGTTCAGTTCACTTCATTTTATTCACACTTTAAGATAAATGAAGTCTACAGAGTATTTCCTTAAGTAAAAAAATATTGAGAAAGTGGAAGGTGAATTAAGAGGACCATACATGTAACTTTTGAGCTAAGCACCCCAGATGTTGGATAAAAGATGTAGGTAAGATGAACAAAGCATGGCTTTAAACAATAGTTGTTGGGGAATTATCTTTTTATGAGAGTTCAGCAGAAGGTATCTGGATATTTGCTTCTTCATTTACAATTAGCTCTGAATTTCAGAAGTTCACCTTTACGTTGTATATTCCCTCATTAATTTGGTAAGTAAAAAATGAGAAGTGAAGCATATCTGCTGATGTGCATACCAGATCATAATAATTGGCCCTCCATCGTGTTTTAAATGGACTTGACTGTAATTCAAGTACACCAATATGGACACTTACACGTAGCAATTTCACTGAGGCATGCCAATCCCCAAGTTGCAAGTGAATCCCATCCAAGCGATCCTGTGGTGTTAGTCCATTTGCCACTGAAGCTATTACATTGATAGCTCTCTCCACAGTCAACTGGTCACCTGAAAACAGCTGTCCATCCACTCCAATGGCTGCATCACTAGAGTTGGGGAGATAGGTGTGGAACATTTGCAAAATTTCCAGCATGTCCTCCTTAACATTCTCATCCTTGAATATCCAAGGGAACCTGTTGGGAGAAAAAAACATCGGTTGGAAATAGGGGTGTAACGATTCATGTTTCTTTCGATTCGATTCGATTTCGATTATTGCCTTTCGGTTTCGATTATTTCGATTCGATTATGCAAAATATTAATGATTTTTAATTCTTGCAAGATGATACACAATGTAACAACATACAACCCTAAACTCTCAATGTGAGGATACAATAGTAACAGGAACATTGTTAATCTATTTCAAGGATGCAATAACAAATAAAAAACATGCAATTTGTCAGTGTTCTTTTTTGAGTTCTTTCTAGAATCTAGATCTAGTGCACTCTCATATTTTTCTGTAAAAAAAGTAACTTGTCTACATGATCACTATGCAAACATGACCTCTGAGCAGACACAATGTCCCCTGCAGAAGAGAAAACCCTCTCACTGGCCACTGATGTGGCAGGGACACATAGATATTTTTTGGCCAACTTTGACAAAATGGGATATTTCAGCTCATTTGCTTCCCACCACAACAATGGATTAGAGTTCAAAGGCATGGTTTCTTCAACTTTGTAATTAGCCAACTCTGACTCAACTAACTGAAACACTGACTTCCCAGGATGAACTTTAGTTATAAAAACATCTCCAAAAAGATCATCCAAGGCAGATTTCCTTTTCTTTTCTGGTGGGGGATCACTTGTGAGGACAACAGTTGTGTCTCCACTGGAATTTGAATGTTCACCCTCCAGAGTTGGTAGACTTGGCAAATTGGGCAGCTGTGGCTGTCCCTGCGCACTAGGCTGGTCTGCTTCAGTCTTCACCTATGAACAGAAAAACACTCTATCATCATTTAATATGTTTGTAACTCAACTCAGTACCGTCAGTACAAGCAGTAAATGTTGGCTGTTAAAAATTTCCAATTTTTACGAACCTGAACTGAATTTTGTTGTTGCTCATTCAGTGGGACTGCTTTCAAGGTAAGTGCAGTGTAGACATCTAGTTTCTCGGTTTCATCAAGATATGGCATGGATCTAAACCTTGGATCTAAACAGGAACTCTCCTTCAGAAACTGCAATGTGTCAAGGTCTGTATATCTAGAATATGAGAACAATTTGTAAACTATATTTTGCGACTCAAATAGCACTGCAGCATGTTTATTTGCGACAGAAAGCTCTAACAAAAACCTTTATTGGGAAGACTCTTTATAATTTGGATATAATAATTATTATTTAATCTGTAGACATACTAGACAAACAGTTGTTTCCAAACCTAGCATCCAAATCCTTTGCTATAGCTGTTTTTACTTCTTTAACAAGCATAATGTCATCATCTGAAACTTTCAACTGCTGAATCAGCATCTCCTTCAGAGGGTGAATCATGGATACTGTAGGCGTCTTCTCATCACAAAGGATAGTAGTAATGGTCTTGATTGGTCCCAGTACATTGATGACACTCTCTGCTGCAGAGATATCATTTTCTGACAGGAAATGAACATCTTTGGCATTTTTCTTGACATCCTTTGTCAAGAGGACAGCTTCAATTGCTGCCTGTTGCTCTAAAAACCGCTGCACCATGTCATATGAGGAGTTCCACCTAGTTGGTACATCATTTATCAACTTGTGTTGTGGCAATTCCAATAAAGCTTGTTTTGATTTCAAAACTGCCATAGCTGTTGTGCTCCTATGGAAAAAGCTTGCTATGCGCCTTATCCTTCCAAGAAGCCTGTCCATTTGAGATACCTTAAGTCCTTTTTGGGTTGCCAGATTGATTGTATGGGCCACACATCCAACATGTGGTGAAAGTTCAGCTTGCTTTGCAGCATTCACTATATTGCTGGCATTGTCAGATGTCAGAGATGGATTCTGTTCATATCTTTGTAAATTCCACTCAGATATAGCTGAAGTCAGTATATTTGATAAGTTTTCCGATGTATGTGACACATCCATTCTTCTTGTTTGCAAAACATAGTTTTTAATGTTCCATTCTTGGATGAAATGTGCGGTAACTGTTATGTAGCTTTCGGTTGATCTAGATGTCCATCCATCACTTGTTAAAGCCACGAACTCGGCACTTTTAAGGTCTGATTCGACTTCTGCTTTGACTTCTTCGTAAAGTTTAGGTATCACCTTCTCAGAAAAATGAACTCTGCTTGGTAAGTCATACCTTGGCTCCAGAACGTTGATCATGTGTTGAAACCCTTTATTTTCCACAACTGAATAGGGCCTCATGTCCTTTGCAATGAAAACTCCAATAGACTTCGTTATTGCCGTTGCTCTGTTGCCCGACCGCGGCAACTTATTCTTCATAACATCCTGAATTTTTGACTGTCCTGTTCCAGTACTGTTTTTGGTACCCGGTGAAGTTTTTGCCGTCTTTGACTGCAACACTTCTGACTTTTCATCAATACTGTGTTGACTTTTTAAGTGAGCGCTCATGCTTGAAGTCGAACCGGCACAATACTTGAAAGTTGCGAAGCAAATTTTGCAGATAGTTTTAGACTTGTCTGTTGTTCCGTCTTTAGTCGGAAAACCATAATATTTCCACACTGCGGATCGAAAAGAAGCAGGCGGATTCACAATCGCTTGGCCATTCGTCGCCGTGTTGTCCGCCATGTTTGTGAGCACGCACATGGTTTGCCTTATTTGGAAATTCTCAGGGGGTGGTAGAGGGGCAACATTTTTACCCCGGGATTTTTACCAAGCAACATGGCGCAAGAACTGCAAATTAGCGTCTTTGATCGATTGTCAATGAAAAACGAACATCTTATTGAGATCTGGATTCTAAGTTTACAATATAATGACTCACTGAGGGCACTTTTGGAAAGGTATGCAAAAAATCGGTCGGTATGAGAGTCGGACGTGTTTTAGCTCGCTCTCTCCTATATCTTTTATTTTCGACCTTTTGGGGCGTTAGTGTGTCGTCCAACATTGCAATATGCCCGCCGATATTTAGTGTCACTTCTTTTGGGACTGTTGGCGAGTTTTTACGCTGTACTGAAGTCCCACTTTCGAACTATGTTTTAGTCAAGTCAAGTTCGACGAGCGGCCATCTTGGTTTGCTACACAAGCGTAGGAAGCATTTCTTCCTTCGTAAAATTAGCTATTACAACAACTCATCTGCCTCTTTCCAACTGAACAACTTATTGTTATGTGGGGATATTCATCCAAATCCTGGTTATGGCTGTACTTCGGCACACGACAACATTACTCGTGCTGGAAGAAAACCGCCCACGTGGAAGCATCCGTGTGGAGTTTGCTCCAATTCTGTTCGCTCTAACCAAAAAGGAATTCTTTGTGATGGCTGTTGTAAATGGCACCATATCAAGTGTATCAACTTGGATATTAGAACATATATTGATTTGGGATCCTCAGATGAAACTTGGTACTGTTCCGATTGTACTTTTCCATTTAATTTCACCGATTCGTTCTTCGAGGAATCTACTATGGAAGATACCAATGGCAGTCTACAGTCATCACTTTCAGGTTCTACTGACGGTGTGCGAAATATTTTTCCCAAAGCTTTATTCTTAAATGCCAGAAGTATACGGAACAAAGTTTTTGACCTACAAGCATTGCTATTTATGGATTCGTTTGATGTTGTTGTCATAGTTGAGACATGGCTGGATAGTAACTATCAGGACTTTGAACTTAAGCTTGAAGGCTATAATATTTTTCGGAAGGACAGATGTAATAGGCGGGGTGGTGGAGTGCTTATAGCTATCAAGAATCATATTTCTTGTATTCGCAGGACTGACCTGGAGGTTAATTTAGAGATGATAGCTCTTGAAATTCGTCCAAATCCTACTATTTGTGTACTCCTTTCTGCATTTTATAGACCACCGGACGCAGATGAGTTATTTTTGTCACAATTCAGAGAGTTTTTGGATAAATATTCAGGAACTGGTCTTTCAAATCTTGTTGTAACTGGGGACTTTAATTTTCCACACATTGACTGGAATCTTGGATGCCCTATAAAGTCAGACCCTGGAATTAAGGATTTTTGTAGTATTTTGGATGATTTCTATTTGGTACAAAAGAACCTACATGCAACTCGAGATCTAAGAAATCCTGGACCTTCTGGCAATATTTTGGATCTGGTCCTAACCAATAATGACATCTTGGTTGAAGATGTAGCGGTGCATCCGCATGCATTTGACTCAGACCATCATCCCCTTACCTTCAAGTTTCGTACTGAGATGAGAAGGCCTAATAACATTCAGCGTAAGGTATATTGTTACAAAAAGGCTGATTTTAAAGGTTTGCAGGAGACCTTACAATCTATTCCCTGGAATCTAGTTACATGCGATAACTGTATCGATACAGGTCTGTTAAAGTTTCAGGATCTTCTGTTTTCTGCTGTCAATCAACATATACCCCGGATAACACTCAAGCGTCGCTCTAGGCCTCCTTGGATTTGCAATGATATAATGAAACTAATTAGGAAGAAGAGGAAATTATGGAAGCAAGTTAAATCTAATGGTTCACCGGACATATTCTTAAAATTCAAGGAGCTGAGAAAGAAAACAAAGAGACTTATTAATACAAGTTACTACAATTATCTTCAATCTCTGTCTGGAAAACTTCAGGACAACCCTAAACATTTCTGGAAATTTTACTCCGTTAAATCTAAAACTAAGAGAATTCCAGATACTGTAATTTATGATAATGTTTGTTCTACAGATGCGTCTTCCAAGGCGGAACTTTTTAATAAGTTCTTCCACTCAATTTATTCAAAGGATTCAGCTGATGTTAGCTGTCCGACTACAGATGTTGTGAATCCAAATTTGTTACTGAACGTTACAACTACACCATTTGAAGTGCAGGGAATTCTAAGTAGGCTCGACATCAATAAATCACCCGGTGTGGATAATATACCATCAAGAATTCTACAAATCTGTGCGAAGGAATTGTCGGTTCCCTTGTCGCACTTGTTTAACTTATCCCTAAGCTCAGGAGTCATGCCCACCTTGTGGAAATCCGCTAACATCACTCCTATACATAAGAACAATGATAAGGAATTCGTGGAAAATTACAGATCAATTTCCCTGTTACCTATTCCAGCTAAATGTTTAGAGCGTCTTGTGCATACTGCTGTTTACGCGCATATTTCGCCCTATTTATCTGAGTGGCAGCATGGATTTGTGAAGGGGAAATCTTGTGGGTCACAATTGGTTCTCACTCATTATCAGTGGGTCACAGCTTTGGATGAGGGACGACAGGTGGATGTTGCTTTCCTGGACTTCTCCAAGGCTTTCGACAGAGTGAATCATTCAATTTTACTGCGGAAGCTCTGTAATTTCGGAATTTCTGGCTCCCTACTACAGTGGTGTGAGAGTTACTTGAGTAATCGTTGGCAAAGAACTGTGTTGGATGGCGTCTCCTCCACTTGGTTAGAAGTTCCGTCCGGTGTCCCACAGGGCTCCATTCTGGGGCCGCTATTTTTTGTAGTTTTTGTGAATGACTTGCCCGATGTTGTTCTCCCTGGAAATACCATTGCGCTTTTTGCTGATGATTGTAAAACTTCAAGAGTCATTGATGATGTTAGTGATCAATTCTGTTTTCAACGGGACCTGGATAATCTTCATCATTGGAGTATTCGCAATGCCATGGCTTTTAATGTCAAAAAGTGCAAAGTTATGAGATTAACAAAGAAAAGGCAACCTTTAGTCTCTAATTATTCCTTGGACAATTCTCTCTTGGAAGAAGTTAGAGAATTCAAAGACTTGGGAGTTACAACTACTGACAATTTTATCTGGAACTCGCACATTGATATTATTGTGTCGAAAGCAAACAAAATGTTAGGGCTAATTAAAAGGACTTGTAGAGGTCTGGATGATACTACGACTCTGAGAACTCTTTACTGCGCGTTAGTTCGATCGAATGTTGAATACTGCTCTGCTGTATGGTCACCCTACACCAAAAGGAACATAGAAAAAGTTGAAAAAGTACAAAGAAGAGCAACCAAGTTCATTTTAAAGACTGAGGACAATTATGAGACTCGTTTAAAGAAGCTAAATTTGATGTCACTAGAAAATAGGAGATTTCTAGCTGATGTTACTTTTTTATATAAAGCTCTCAATGGAATAAGTAACATCAATATCGATTCATACGTAGATTTTTATTCTAATGCGGATCATTATTCATTTAGGAAATACGATGATTTATCTCTTAAGAAGAAATATGCAAGAACAAATCCACTTAAATATAGTTTTTTTCACAGGATAGTTGACTCCTGGAATCTTTTGCCCTACGATACTCGTAAGGCAGCAAGTGTTGATGTTTTCAAGCGGGGAGTCAAGAAATGTTTACTGGATCGTGCATTAAATTAGTTATTATTGTTGAACTATTGATTTTATTTTGATTTTATACTTTACTTTGTAACTTATTTTAGTAGATATTCATTGGTGATCTGTTCTTTATGGGGTCCTGGACTCCTTTACAGATTATCCGTATGGCTATTTATATTAGTTTTGTTGTTATGTATTACTATTAATGCCATTAAATTGTAATAAATAAATAAATAAATAAAATCGAAACGTGGAATCAAATAATCGTGAATCGAACCGAACGGTCATAATCGCGATTAATCGAGAATTCGATTAATCGTTACACCCCTAGTTGGAAATACAATATTTTAGAGTGAAAGAGAACAGTGTACACTTTGTTAGGAACTGTATTTAATAGAGAATATTCCAACAGACATTAAGCACTCACTTTGAACTGAGAGGCATGAAATTACAAACAATAGGTTTATATTTTCCCGCCAGCAAATAGGTTAATTTATGCAGTAAGATCTTTTCAGTGATACTATTAGTATTATTTTTTGAAAGTTTATAGAACTTCAAAAGTAATGACCCCACAATTCCCAAGTTTTACTCCTAAGAATTAACATTTAATGATAAAATGCATACCTTTCTGGACTTCTGAGACATCTCTCTACTGTATATATGTGGTATGTGGAATATGCAGGCATCCTGCAGTGGCTTCAAGACTTCGAAGTATGATACTAAAATTCTTGATATCAAAATTATGTAGTCCAAACGTTGATTATGCTGATTGTACAAATTGGGAAGAAACCTGGTGTTTGGGATATTTACAATATCTTCAGGATCAGGTTTTCTGACATCAAGGGAGTTGTCAGAAACTCAGTTTTCCACCATTTGGTGGTTGACCCAGTGGTAGTCTTGATTCTGGTTATCCTTAGTCATATTCCTCCTCTTAACCTGAAAGTCAAGGTTGTCAAAGGATATGACGAATCCAGGATGAAAAGACTTTTTCAATTCATGCTCCTCCCGTGTGGCAGCCAGCAATGCAGGTGAGGTGATTACAGCCATTCCAAGGTTTTCCTTAATTGTTGAAATCCTCTCCTTTACTCTCATTAGGGTGGTATTTTCTTCTGAAATGTGGTCTCTGGTAGTGATTAGATCTGCATCGTGATCCTTCCCCAGTTCATCAAGCTTACTAAGTATGCTTGAGTTGGAAATAGTAGCCTATCATAAAAGAATATCAAGTGCATGTAAGGGTAGAAATAAGATCTTTTTGCTCTTGCCACCTAGATTACATGTAGCTGTGACTATTTGCAGCTAGGCCAAAATACTGTCACATAAAGTTTGAACTTGTTAAGTTCAATTAAGGCAGTCAATTGTGCCAATAACAATATTATTAATAATGACCTAAGCACACTTTGAGTGTTTGTTAACACAACCATTCACTGTACACAAGGGGCAAGACTAAATGAATGTTTTAAAAATAACTTTATCCTTGTGAGATGAAACTGTTTTGGCTTGTACAGTGTATGTGGTTCTGGGTTGACAAACATTGTAAGAAAGTTTAACAATATTGGAAAACAGAGATATTAAGAGTTCATGTTGTTTTCCAATTTTATCCTTATGGTTTCCTTTGTTATCAGTTTAAATATCTGGTGATGAATTTAAAATCAAAAAACACTATGAACCAAGGATACAATTAAAACACAAATTTTTACATAATTTTACACTGAAAACCATGTATAATTAAATTTTCTAAAAATACATCATCTTCCCCTTCCTTCTGATTCCACTGACCCACTTCGATTCTGCCCGATAAAAACAGTATAGACGTTATGGAATCAAATTTACCTCAGCAGCTTTGCTCTTTAGCAAAATCCCCATCACAGCGGCAGTTGCGTTCATTTCACGATTTCTTTGTTTCAAGAGTATCGATCCTGCAAGTGCAACACTTCCAAACCAAGTGCTTTTACGGTTTGCCGGCTTTGGTCGGCTGGCACTGTTCAAAAGGAACGCGTAAAAATATTGGCGCTCTTTCTTGCCATCCTTCGCACAACTTTTGAAGATCAAAATGGTGCTATCAGAGCATTCAGGTTTTGACGAATGGAAGCCCGTGGACACGTTGCGAAGATCGCCATGAACATCACCCTGACTGTCAGAAAAAAGCATTATTCTTGGTTTGAATGGGTGAAATTCCGGTAAAGAGGAATGCTTGTCTGCTTGATGGAGCTAGCGGTGTAGCATAAGAAGTACAAGCGGCAGGATGGGAATAAACATGTGAAGTTTCCGTAGAGAACCGAAGACTTTTTGCAGCACTCACTGCGTTTTGCGGCATCCTAAGGAAACCAAGAAACAACAACTGTCCCTAACCACGCGAAATGGCTGCCAGTAAACTTAAAATATCTACAATATTAAGCGAAAAACACCAAAAACAAAAGTATCAGATTCTTACTTGAACACTGTAGTTAGCACGATGCTAAAAAGAGACAGGCAGATTATCAGGGCTGAAAAGTTATTTGAAGGCTTATTCAACCTTCAAAGTAGACATTTCACATCTTTGCAAACGACAGTGAAGGCGCTTTTCAAAAAGCGAATTTCATTGAAAATCTTTGCGTTCCACGGTAAGTTTGGTACCAAACTAGAGCTTAGAAAGTGGTAAATCGGCGGGAAGCAATCTCATGTCTTCAACTGAATTATGGGTGGAACAAAGATCCTTTTTATTTGGTCCCAAGCCCCAGTGGATTACACGCAGTCGAATTTTTTTCCCATCAATTCTTGTGGCACAATTTCAGCCCGCGTTTGCCCGACGTGTGTTGCTGAAGATTGTGCGGTCTCTTCTATGGTTTGGATTCTTTCATTGTATGGGCACTTGGCCTCAAGAGTAGTTTCATGCTCAACGATCCCATCAGGGGAAGCACCAAGAATATCGGAGGAGTGAAAACAAATTCCAGTTTCCTTAAGCGTTTTCCCTGTCTTCAAGATGTGAAGGCCTTGATAGCTGCTTCTTCATTGTTAACTCCCCATTGTACTGCTTTCACTCTCTAGAGGTCATATTCGTAAAGAGGGCGTTTCAGAAGTGAGGTGTTTGACTTTCGGAATACTACCAAAGCTTCTGGCAGCAAGACAGCCCCTCCTTGCCAAATGCCAGGCATGGTTGTCATGCTGGACAACAGTGCTCGTACAGATTTTCAAGATGTCTTCATCAAGTATTCTGGATTTCTGGATCGTCGAACTAAACAGTCCAGTTGTTGTTGAAGCCCTCCAGTTTGGAGAAACTATTTTGAAAATGTTACATCTTCTATTGTTGGAATTGGTAGTTTACTAACAGGAGATGGCTCTGGGCTGTGCAGCCATCCATTATAATCGGAAAAATCTACCAATAAGCATTCCGTGTATTTTACACCTACGGAGAAGTCAAAGTGATAGCTTAAAGTTGTTAAACTGTTTTTAATGTTATTAGTAATCATTTTAATTTCAACTTTAACAAAAGCTATATCACTACTAAAAGTGTGTTACAGAGCTGTAATCGGATGAAAAAACTCAATACAGTGTTCTTTTACAAACTCAACTGTGTCTCTGAGTAATGAAATCCCTCGCAAACATAATATGAACTGGCAAGTCTTTGTCTCCTCGACTAAAATTTTCTCCCTTAAACAGCACACTAAGTGCTTCAAACACAAAGTACTACCAGCAAAGGGCTCATGTTCTTTCGCAAGAAAACGAACATGTCAACATTACTAGGGCTCCTGCGAGCCCTCTTTTTGCTTACAAGATTTTCTGCCAGGCTAATAGCCCTTTCTGAGGGTACTGATGAGGCTGGTATGGCAAGATATTTTCTGGTAAGATTACCCATATGTGGAAAGAACAGCTGGTTTTTCTTCCACCACAGTGAAAGCGTCTGCTCTTGGTCCATAGGAGTAGAGTGCAGATATCGACTGACTTCGTTTGCCACAACATGTTGACTTGATATCACACTCTCCCCCATGCACATAATACCTTGCAGCCAGTCATCTATGTCAGCTGATCGTGCTTTCTTAGGTGAGGTTGGCTCACTAGGCTCATTAAGGTCGTTAGAATGCTCAATAGGGGTGGCACCTGATTGATCTGAATCAGTAAACGCTGATTGTCCTCCTGACTGTCTTCTTCTGGCTCTTTCTTGGTCAGATTGGTCAGCGGATGTTGGTCAAGACGGTTGTGATTTTTGAGCTCCGCTAAGTTTCTTTATATTCTTTGCTTTTTCTTATTTTTGTATTCTGTATTTTTTTGTGTGTGTCCTTTCGTTTAACCTTTGTGCAATGCCTGGGTCAGTTGCGGCTTTGAAGAAGGAGAATAACATACTTAAAGCGCAACTATCGTCAATGTCGGACGAGGTAGCTAGATTGAAGGAGTTGATACAGCGACATAGCGAGAGAAGCGAAGAAGTTCTGCCCAGCGAAGAAGGTGCCCAATGTGTAGAGTTCTTGAGCAAGAAATACGACGACTTCCATCTCTTTAGCGGCATGGCCAAAGACGAACTCCAGCGACTAAGCACCAAACTCGAAGAGCTGAAAGCCAAGGTAGATATTATTGGAAATGCTATTGACGAAATTCAAGAACATAGTTTCCAGTATAATGTAAAAATTGTGGGAGTGCCTGAGAGGCTGCAAGATGAATCCGCAGCCTCGATAAGCAAGCTTTGCCTAAACATTTTTAAAGAAACGGGAGCTGATCTATCGATGTATGACATCGACACCGCCCATCGTGTTCCCAGCAGGAATAACAATGGAAAGCCAAAGCCGATAGTTTGTAGATTTGTCAGGCGTTTAGCCAAAGAAAGCGTCATGAATCATCGTAAAGATGCATGCAAATTGGACCCGGCTTCCGTTGGACTCCCTGAGGATGCCTCGTTAAGCGCGGTTAGAATTTTTGATCATTTGTCACCCCGAATGCAAACAGTCCTGTTCGAGGCGAAGAAGTTTAAAGAACAGCATTATTACCAGTACTGTTGGTCAAAGGGCTCCTTTGTTTATTTACGGAAAGATGCTACGTCTCGAGCCATCAAGATCAAGAATATTGGTGATCTGCTCAGTCTGGAAAACGGAGACCAAAGCTAAGTATATATCTCGTAATAACAACTCTCAATGGTAGTCCTAAGTGACAGATATGTTTGCCGAGCAAACAAATCTTTATTAAAAAACCTTCCTTTCTCAAATGTTGATATCATCCGAACGCATGGTCAGTTCAATAATAGCCTGAACAGTAACTTGCCAACGAAAAAGTACTTAGATAAGCTCCGTAGCCTCCATGAATTAGATATTTTTAGTTTGAATACTCAAAGTAGTGTCAATCCTGATAGCAACCTAAATAATCAACAAATTCGAAGCCGATATTTCTCACCACATAGCTTTTGCAAGTTTAAAAACGATCTCATGCGAGATGAAAACAAAACATCTTTCTCAATTCTACATAATAATGTACGAAGCCTTCGACGTAACCTTGAAAATTTGCAAGTACATTTACTGGATGAGCTAGACTACCACTTCAGCGTAATCGGAATAACCGAAACTAAAATTACAAACTCGGCCAGAATAGACTTTAATCCACATATACCTAATTACCAATTCGAACAGGTGCCAACTCCTCTTTCTTGTGGAGGTGTTGGTATGTATGTTGACGCCAGTTTAAATTACACAGTTCTCGAAAAAACCTCTAACGAGGCTTTCCAGGCCTTATGGATTGAACTCGAATTTTTAATAGGTAAAAATGTTATATGTGGTGTAATCTATAGGCAACATACTTCTCCTGAACAATTTCAAACGTATTTCGATATGACAATAGAAAGACTAAGCTCTGCTAATAAACCGATATATGTCATGGGCGACTTCAACATTGATCTCCTCAAATCTGAAACCTGTGATTTTTCTCATAACTTTCTGCTGTCCCTGCAAAGTTACTCCTTTTTTCCAGTAATTGACAAGCCTACAAGAGTCCATAATAATTCTGCCACACTTATTGACAATATTCTTGTTAACAGCATTGGCTTTAAACTCTCCAGCGGCAACATTGTCTCAGATATAAGTGACCACTACTCTCAATTTTGCATCATCCATTCTCCATCTTTAAAATCTCGCTATCAGGGGACTAAAATCCGTGACTATTCGAGATTCTCGGAAGAAAACTTTATCAGTGACATTTCTCAAACTGACTGGACCGGTTTGATCTCTAATGGCTCTATTGACAAACGCTTTTCTTCGTTCTACAACAGATTGAATAAAATTGTTAATAGACATGCTCCTCTCAAATTTGTATCAAAACGCAAGGCCAAGCAACTATCTAAACCGTGGATAACTAGAGGTTTACGTAGATCAATAAAAATTAAGAACGATCTCTTTTACTCTGGTGACACGGCTACATACAAGTTGTACAGGAACACAATTTTAAGCCTTACTCGCCAGAGTAAAAGACTTTACTATCAATCCTATTTTAGTAGCAACCTAAATAATATGAAAAAAACTTGGGAGGGGATTAACACTTTAATTAATAAGCACAAAAAGACTAAGCTCGTATCGTCGCTCCAGCTTCCAGACAACCGGGGTACAACACAAAACCAATCAGAAATAGCTAATGCACTGAATCATCATTTCGCATCTGTCGGACCTAAACTTGCAAATAGCATACCATTATCCACCAGGGACTTTAAGGATTACCTAGGGAATTCAAATTACACCAATTCTTTCTTCTTTGACGCTGTCACTTCTACTGAAATTGAAATGGAAATTTTGAGTACTCAATCAAAAAAAGCCTACGGACTTTATTCATGTCCAGTTCGTCTTTTGAAGTCCGCACGTCAAGCTTTATCTCATACCCTAGCTGAACTAATGAACATGTCCATTTCAACTGGTATCTATCCCCACAAATTAAAGCATGCTGTAGTAATTCCAATTTATAAAGCGGATGATGAAACTGACCCAAACAATTATCGCCCAATATCGTTACTGTCCGTGTTTAATCGAATATTCGAAAAACTAATGTACAAACGCCTAAAATCTTTTATAAATAAAAATGATATATTTTTCACATCGCAATATGGATTTAGAGAGAACTGCTCAACTCAACATGCAATTCTGGATATTCTAAATACAATTCAAAACAACATTGATAAAAAATTATATTCCTGTGGCATTTTCATTGACTTGAAAAAGGCCTTCGACACAGTTGATCATTCGATTTTGTTGCATAAATTACACCATTATGGAATTAGAGGATTGATTAATGACTGGTTCTCATCATACTTGTCTGCCAGGATGCAATCAACCCAAATCGGTTCTATTGTCTCTAGCAAAGAGAGAATAGTGTGTGGAGTCCCTCAAGGTTCTATACTTGGTCCGCTTCTTTTCTTAATTTATGTCAATGACATGCATCGTTCCTCTAAAAAGTTTGACTTTTACCTATTTGCTGATGATACCAATTTACTATATGCAGAAAAAGATCTAAAGAAACTTGAAGTTGTCGTCAATGAAGAGATATTAAAGTTGTGTGAATGGCTGAATTCAAATAAATTATCTCTTAACGTATCCAAATCTAATTTCGTTATTTTTCATCCTTATCAACACAAACTATACCGAGAAGTAAACCTTAAAATACTTGATAATAACTCGGAGCAATTGGTATCTCTTGAACGTAAGACATATGTTAAATACCTAGGTGTTCTCATTGACGGTAATCTCTCCTGGAAGCATCATATTAACTACATTTCCACGAAAATAAGCAAAGGTATCGGTATCGTTGCAAGGCTAAGACACTTGGTACCGCTCACTACTCTTATAAACATTTACCGCTCGCTCATTGAACCGTATATTTCCTATGGCCTCGTTGCTTGGGGCCAAGCCGCCAATACTCATCTAAACAAAATCGTCATTTTACAAAAGCGGGTTCTTCGTCTAATGCACTTTTCCGATTATACATCTCACAGTGCTCCTCTTTTTAGTCGTTCGGGAATTCTACCGATAAAAATGCTTTACTTCAAATTAGTTGCCTCTCTGTTACATGACATCAAAAATCGCTGTGCTCCTCTCAATATTTCTGAACTTTTTACTCACTCTGAACAGGTTCATTCCTACTCTACTCGTTTCTCAGTAGCTGGAAGCTTTTATATAAAACAGGCGAGAACAAATCATCAGTTGTTTTCCTTTTCTAGAGTTGGTGCGAAAATATGGAATGGCATCCCCCCTGAAATTCGTAAGCTAAAGAAAGCACCTTTTAAACGTGAGCTAACTCACTTGCTTTTGAAAATTCTTGAAATTGAGGAGATGAATGTTGACTTGCGCTACCTTGACCTTTCTAGCTTATATTTGTATTTCAACTGATTAGCTTTCTCTTTGACCTGTTAAAAACTCCCTTGTGTGACTGGCTCAGTTAAAACCTTTAACATGATTTTACTACTATTATTTATTATTTATTTTTATTTGCTCATTTATTTATTTATTTCATTGTTGCGTGTGTGTGTGCGTGCGTGTGTGTGTGTGTGTGTGAGCCTATACAGTGTCTGTTTAGGTAGCCCGCCTAGAATAGCTTTGCTAACTGCGGGCTACAAAAGCCTTTATTTCTTTCATTTTAAAAAAAAAAAATAAAGTCAATGTTGTAAAGTCAATGTTGTTTCTTAACAATATATTCCCCCAAACTAACATTTCGAACCTTTTCCAACAGTAGCTTATGGGCCAGTTCCTTTTCAGAAGGAGACAGGAATTCTAAACCTTAAGTAAAAGGATTTGAAACACACGTCATCATGGCTAATTATTCGTCTTTTGGTTCTGGAGGCCATTTCTGTCTGGATGATCTGTTTCACTTTCTGAATAACACGGGTCCTCGTTTAGCATTGTACTGTGCATACTAGCAACCTGCTCTGCAGATACAATGATAGTGATCTGAAAAGGATCTAGAATCACAATTAGCCTCTCTGCAAGGCGATGCTCATCAAAATTGTACACACAGTTTTTAATTGTAGTTGTTGCAGCTTTGCTGAGTGTTTTAAGTCATTGGCCGCGGCCAACAAAGCAGTTGTTTACTCCACCAAACAGCTGAGCATAGCAAGGGTGCTATTCCATCTAGTTGGGACATCATTGATGAGTTTGTGTCTAACTGCATCACTAGTAAGCAGCAATTTCTGCTTAACCGTCAAGGCATCAGTAGTACTTAGTGGCTGATGGAAGGAAGTGACAAGCTTTCTTCCTTTAGCTCAAAGACGAGAGACCTCAGGAACTTCAAGACAAGGCCTACTCTGGGACCTTAAGTTGCCTTAAGTCACCTAAAGTCGCCATAAGTTGCCTTAAGTCGCTATTGGTTATGCAATGTTATAAGGGTTCCACCTTAATGACCCCATTCACCCCACTTTAATCAGAGGAAGAGGCATGGTGGCTGAATGGTTAGTGCACTGGACTCGGCATTAGTCCAGTTTTGGTGTCTAGTGTTAGAGCATTGCATTAGGTTCTCGGACAAGATACTGTAAGCTCAAAGTGCCTCACCTTTTCCAGGTGTAAATATGGGTACTGGTTGGCAGGGGGGAGGTAACCCTGCAATGGACTACGAGTTAAGTTATTGTTATTGTGAGGTGGACAATGCTTCTATATACATAGAAACTCCATGTGAAAATAGTCACGCACCTGTCTAGCCCCTATGCTGGCATGGGTAATTCCTACATGTAGACAATACTGATGTAGGGAATATGACAATGTATACTCTTCCATTTTCTTATTGAAACAGCTATCTGTTTCAACGAAATTTCTGTCTTGTATTTCATGATGAAAAAGTTGATAAAAGGGTTGACACTGTGTATTATCATCAGGATATAATAAATTTTGAATCACATAAAACTTACAATACCAGATCAAGATAAAACGATAGAAAGGTATTCTGGAGAAAGGATAATAGAAATTTCGTCGTGACTCGTTAGTTTCTGGATAGTTGTGAGGTAACAATGAATACTTTTAAGCCTGTAATACGGCCACCATGCTAAAAATAAAACTTGACTGCTTGGAAGGTCCTGCTGATCCGATCAATAGTGGAGAAATACCTTAGCATATGGTTCTTAGTATGGTATTGGAGTGTTTTGTCTTAATGAGGCAGGAGAACAATAAATTGGTTGGGTCCCTGAAAAGGACCGCGCAATTTTAGATGCTGTTTGGAAGGCATTAGTCTCCCTCGCAGCCGTTGTTTTTGGATGTCACGCAACGCTCCCCCAAAAGAACGGCTGCTGAAAACCGAACTACATTCCTTTTTCATTGTCCTTGCGGTTTATTCGCGGTCTATTGAACAGACCAATCACCTACCAGAAAATATGAATGACGTAAGGTTTCACGCGAAAATGTGGATGTGGCAGATGATCCAGCTATCATGTCGGGAGAAACACTGAACCGAGAAATTTGTCGATGAGAGCTCAAAATGTTTCACATGGTCATCGTTGTGCCCTGGTAAAGATAGAGTATATATTTTTGGGAAAACTTCTCCCAATTTCGTTGAAATTATAGAATCTACGCTTAACATAGACGTCGACTGCTACGCCAACGACACGGACAATAGATTGTTTGAGCGGTTGTTAAAGTTTCAGCGAGCAACTGAGAAAGCAGAAGAAGCTAAAAACTGAACTGAAACTCTTTATTCGCAATATTTCAACAAATTACTACAGATTATAAAGGTCAGAATATATAAGAAACAGTAAATTACATCAATACTCAAAAGGAAATACAAGACGCCTTTCAATCTAGACCAAGGGCTAAACGCTTGCGCTTCGAACTACAGATGGAGATCAGGAGGAAAAAAGCGCGTGCTTGCCGTCAACAAACTGGGCGAAGGCTTCGAGAACACTGCAATTTAGGGCAAGTAATTCATGGCAGTCTCCATATAGACTCCCTGTTACCCAGTCTCCATATAGACTCCCTGTTACCCATTCTCCCTGTATACCCTGTGTACCCTGTGTACCCTGTGTACCCATGTGTACCCTGTGTGCCCTTGTGTACCTTGTGTACCCTGTGTACCCGTGTGTACCCTGTGTACCCTGTGTACCCGTGTGTACCCTGTGTACCCGTGTGTACCCTGTGTACCCATGTGTACCCCGTGTACCCGTGTGTACCCTGTATACCCTGTGTACCCGTGTGTACCCTGTGTACCCTGTGTACCCTGTGTACCCATGTGTACCCTGTGTACCCATGTGTACCCTGTGTACCCTGTGTACCCATGTGTACCCTGTGTACCCATGTGTACCCTGTGTACCCTGTGTACCCATGTGTACCCTGTGTACCCATGTGTACCCATGTGTACCCATGTGTACCCTGTGTACCCATGTGTACCCATGTGTACCCTGTGTACCCATGTGTACCCTGTGTACCCATGTGTACCCTGTCTACCCTGTCTACCCTGTCTACCCTGTGTACCCTGTGTACCCTGTGTACCCTGTGTATCCCTGTGTACCCTGTGTACCCTGTGTACCTTGTGTACCCATGTGTACCCTGTGTACCCTGTGTACCCTGTGTACCCTGTGTACCCATGTGTACCCTGTGTACCCATGTGTACCCTGTGTACCCTGTGTACCCATGTGTACCCTGTGTACCCTGTGTACCCTGTGTACCCTGTGTACCCATGTGTACCCTGTGTACCCATGTGTACCCTGTGTACCCATGTGTACCCTGTGTACCCTGTGTACCCATGTGTACCCATGTGTACCCTGTGTACCCGTGTGTACCCTGTGTGCCCATGTGTACCATGTGTACCCTGTGTACCCATGTGTGCCTTGTGTGCCCTGTGTGCCCTGTGTACCCTGTGTACCCATGTGTACCCATGTGTACCCTATGTACCCATGTGTACCCTGTGTACCCTGTGTACCCATGTGTACCCTGTGTACCCTGTGTACCCATGTTTACCCTGTGTACCCTGTGTACCCTGTACCCATGTTTACCCTGTGTACCCTGTGTACCCTGTGTACCCTGTGTACCCTGTGTACCCATGTTTACACTCTGTACCCTGTGTACCCATGTGTACCCTGTCTACCCTGTCTACCCTTTCTACCCTGTCTACCCTGTCTACCCTGTCTACCCTGTCTACCCTGTGTACCCATGTGTACCCATGTGTACCCTGTGTACCCTGTGTACCCTGTGTACTCTGTGTACCCATGTGTACCCTGTGTACCCATGTGTACCCTGTGTACCCTGTGTACCCTGTGTACCCATGTGTACCCTCTGTACCCTCTGTACCCTCTGTACCCTGTGTACCCATGTGTACCCTCTGTACCCATGTGTACCCTGTGTACCCATGCATATCATGTATACCCTTGTTTACCTCGTATACCCTTGTATACCTCGTATACCCTGTCTACTTTGTGTACCCTCTACACCCTGTATATTCATGTATACCTAAGTATACCCTGTATATCGTGTATACAGGAAACCTGACAAACATCAGTTGAAATGAATGGAAGCTCACTGGCCGTGCAATCTCGTTTTGTATGTTCACAAATGAATTATGAATAACTTATTATGATTTTATCAGCCCGGGGGGGAAATCCCATATAAAATGGACTGGGATGCTCGTCTGGAATTTTGAAATTAACTCCTAAAGGAGACGAATATATGTAGGGTACACAGGGTACACATGGGTACACAGGGTACACAGGGTACACAAGGTACACAAGGTACATATGGGTACACAGGGTACATAGGGTACACAGGGTACACATGAGTACACAGGGTACACAGGGTACACACGGGTAAACAGGGTACACACGGGTACACAGGGTAGACACGGGTACACATGGGTACACATGGGTACACAGGGTACACAGAGTACACAGGGTACAGATGGGTACACAGGGTACACAGGGTACACATGGGTACAAATGGGTACACAGGGTACACAGCGTACACGGGGTACACATGGGTACACGGGGTACACAGGGTACACATGGGTACACAGGGTACACAGGGAGAATGGGTAACAGGGAGTTTATATGGAGACTGGGTAACAGGGAGTCTATATGGAGACTGCCATGAATTACTTGCCCAATTTAGGTCCGCCAACGTCTCCTACACTACTTGTACTTCTTCATTTGCCAGTCCGCTGCTAGCTGGAGCGAACCCGATTAGTTATGTTCGTGGCTTCTTATCACCGGTACAGGAAATCGGCCCGAATTATCGAGTGTTTCCGCACGTTGGTACAACGCAACAACAATAACAATAATATGATCACTTTCATCGGTAACATGGTCAAACACGAGCGGGAGTGCTTGATATATTAACGATTTCCCGGATCCTGTAGGCAACTTAACAAAAACATCTTTCTCGACTAAAACTTTTCTAATTGCAAGCTTCTGGTGAGCATTAAGCTCGAAAATTTTGAACTTTGACGACGCTTTGCGAAAAGCTCCTTCAAGCACCGCCATTTGTCTTCTGTTTTCAACATGAGGATCGCGATAGAAAACGATATCTGATTGGACGAGTCTCAAAAGGTGGGTCTGGCGCGAAAAGGTTCCTGAAAATGGAACCCGTGCTGTGATTGGCCAATTCGGAGAAAGGAATGTAGTTCGGTTGTCAGCAGCCGTTCTTTTGGGGTAGCCTTGCGTGACATCCAAAAACAACGGCTGCGAGGGAGACTAGGAAGGCATGCGACTTGCCAAACTTTCATGCCAAAATTGACAGTGCAAGTGGCAAAAATATCAGAGACAAGTTTACCAAGATAACAATTTTTATAATTTGTGAGGCTTTGTGAAATAATTAAGTTATTTTTAATTAATTATGTGGAAAATTTATTGATAGTTTTATGTAAATCATGTCTCTTTTCTTAAATGAAAAATGTGTGTCTTTGTGTATATTTTTGATGGGTTTGTTTGATATTGGGCATATAACCCATGATGTTTTCCTAGCTATGTATTTACTAGCTTTGACTGTATGATTTAACAATAACTGTTGTGATAAGTCTGTCTAATTATTTTTAGCTAAATTGGTTTGAAATCTGGATATTTTAGACTATGGTGACTTATGACCATACAAAAGTAACCAAAATGACTGCTATTTATCGCAAGGGATTCTTTAAATATTTTTAAGGTTAGCTCAATGGACTGATGTGCTGGAGGTCGAGGGTTCGAGCCCCGGCCGGACCAACACTCAAGGTCTTAAAATAATTGAGAAGAATATGCTGCCTTTCTATAACATCAAGAAATGGTTTAGATATTCTAGTCTTCTCGGATAGGGACGAATAAATGGAGGTCCCGTCTCCTGCAGGGTTAGGGGTAGGAGACGTTAAATTCCCACGCACGAGATTACTGTGTGATGGATGTCCTCCCGTGGGTTGGGTTGGGTTGGGTATGGTAGCCCATGCGTATAGCCCATGCGTATAGCCCAGGAGTGCCATAGTTAAAAAAAAAAAAAGTAAAAAAGCTCGCGGTCTGGATGTGCCATAGACCAGCATGCATTTCGATTCCAATATGGCGGAGGTAAGGATCAGAAACAGCGATTGGGAAGATGATATCGATTTAAAAAACGACCTAGCTAAGTTTTGTCTGTCTGAATTTAAAGAGAACAGAAATACTGGACTTGATGAGAACAGATTATCCTATGTACACATGGAGACTTAGAAGTCTGGCACGCCGAATGTAATATTTTGGAATTCAATTTACCTTTCGGAATTGTTGAAACATTATAGAACCAGAACCTGAATTATGTCCTGAATTTTTTCAAATTCTTAAAGCCCAGACCCAATTTGATGATGGGTGGCTCTCTTGTTTTACGTCAAAAGCAGGAGGGCTAGGAAGAGGAGATCTCCTCACTTTGATTTAAGTTTAAAGTCAGACAGCATTGCAAAGACGGATAATTTTTCCCGTGGTTGCGCGAGCCCTGTCACATCAATGCGGTGACTCACAATAGTTAAATTTGATTATAACACTACTAGCAGACCGTGGGGGAAGTGATTGACTAATCATAAGCTTCATTGGTGGGGAGAGTAAGCGGTTGCTCTTTTTGGACTTGGCTGTCCAGAGACTTATTACAGGCACCTTGTGTGAAACACACACATATATATATTTTCAGAGTTATCTTGATCTTGGTCAGTATTATCAGTAGAGGCGAAAAATACACCTCCTCCAACAATATTGTTAAATGTCAACAACTTGGATTATTATTTGAGAGGAAAATTGAAAGGACAAAAAGTAACACAATAACAAGACTTTAATTTTTACACTGTTTTATGGCAAATGTAATGATGGTGATATTCAATTATGCCAATTCATTACTTTCGACCAACTTCAACAGCACCACAGGATTCATTTCTTTGCCCACTATAGACCTCAACACATTGTTTAGCAAATCACATGGATTCAACAGAAACATTCTTTTGTACTAGTTTTCACAGTTTTAGATATTTTTCCCCAAGAGGACGTAAAGACAGCAGAGTGACGATAACTCTCAAAAAAGAAACAACAACTTTGAATTTAAATATAAAAGACATGTTTCGACATTCTCATGTCATCTTCAGTTGCAAATGAGCATTTAACTGTTGTACATTTGAATTTAAATTAAGGTACGTTACAAACTACGTGTCAGGGCTTACGTTACATTTGAATGGAAAAACGCGAAAAATGTAAATAGCGCGCGCTTGACTAGATCGAAAAATAAATAAATATAGTAATAATAAAAATAAATTAAAAGACCAAGGAACAACATAATTAAAAGGAAAGAGACAATTCTTGGTGTTTCAATTGGTGATTAAGGATGGGTTTTTCCCACTTAATATGCAATGCCTCTTTGAACTTAATTTGGTATTTTGAAGCGGCAGAATCCAAGATCGTGAAAAACGTATTTCCCCCTGAAAAACATAATTGAGTGATCAAAGTTGAAACTATAACTCTAATTCTTTAACACCAAAACTCAACATAAAAACTTTTCCCCACCCTAAATTCCACACTTATCATGATTGAACAGCATTATGAACATAAGGAGAAATGAAATGTCTGTCACTCTTAGGGAACATAACAGGTGAGATGTTGACGTGTTCTACATGTATATTGAATCCATTGTTGTTAACATGTCAACAATTTTTAAATTAATTAATCAATTAATTTCAATGTTCATTTTAACTAAAACTTTAACTTGCTGGCAAAACACCAGATTGCAACAGTAACTCACAAAATTGCTCAACACTACAAAATAAGTCTGATGTGGCATACCAAAAAAGTGAGCATTTTTCCAACTGCAAATAGTGGGAGCTGACAGAACTGGTTGGACAGCAGCTGACTAAATCTGCATTAATTTGGACAATGTTTTAGTTATCCTCTTCGTGAACCACTTGATCCAGTTTAAGTAACAGGCAGTATTTGTTACATGTGTGTTTGCTAAGAAATTCCTCGATCGCTGTTGTTGAGAGATTTCCGGAACGAAACAGAATCGTATCGTCTCTAGCCATCAGTGTCGAACTTGCTATCTCTGGATCGCAAACTGCATAATTTACACCTTGTATGTCTACAATCGTCAGTTGTTTTGCTGATGTAACGTAGCTATAATGGACAAAGCTTTCAGCTTTCATGCTTAGTTCGCTTCCCTCACCAAAGATGTTACCAGTGTTGTTAATGTACTTTTGAAATGTCCCATTCAAGTAACTCTCCAGGGTTACAAACTCGCCATTGAGCTTCCCAAGATACACTTTGGTGTAGCTGAAAGTTTGTCCAAATTCTGCAGGTGCATCCAGGCCAAATTTCACGGCCAAATTTCGTTCTAGGGAGTTCATTTGAACCATCTTCCTCGTGTGATTCTCAATGCTAAAAAAAAAGCTTTTCCACTTCCCTTTGCTTGCTCTTTCTTAAATTTCTTGAGGACGTACTTATCTCCAGGCTGCAATCCACCAGCTTTAACTGTGGCTTCGTAAGCATCTCTGAATGCCCCGCTGGCAAATTTCTCCTTGCTCAGAGAGACTTTACTTCGAATGGGGGTAGCCATTCCCTTGATTTTCTTGTGTTTTCTCGTGAAGGATCGCACTCTTCACTCGACTTGGGGATAAAACGAATATGAAGGACCTTCCAATTCGTTATCATAGTGACGTCCGTAAATGATGGCCCTCTTTCTCCAGCAAGCAAGTCGCATTCCATTTCCGGCAAACTGAAATGGTTTTTGCACGCCGTCTTGATGTTGCTTAACGTTGGCTCACAACCAAGTGGTACTATCGTTAGCGGCCCGATGCGTGAGTATTTCTGGCACTTCCCTTCCACTGTTGAAGATAGCCTTTGGACTGTTATATAATCGATACTGCCGCTGATTCCCCCGTCATCGTGCTTGCCCGTCCGTTTGTTGGACATTTTTTTCTCTGTATTCATCCCTCTTGGGATTCCGTTTTCTCTTGGACATGATTTTCACAGCTCACAGCTCAGCTGACAACATGGAGGACTCAGCGTGTTGAGACTCACTTGCAATGCATTCTGGTCTATGGCACATCTAGGCCGCGAGCTTTTTTTTCTTTAAATTTTTTTTACTATGGCACTCCTAGGCCATACTCTCCTTTTTTTTTTTTTTTTTTTTTTTTTTTACTATGGCACTCGTAGGCCATACTAATTTTTTTATTTTTATTATTTTTTTACTATGGCACTCGTAGGCCATATTAATTTTTTTTATAAAAAAATAAAGATAACTAATAAAAAAAATATAAATTATCCAAACAAATATAAAAAGAAAAGAAATAACAAAGAAATTAAAGAAAATAGAAAAAATAAATAAATAATAAAATAAAATTAAATAAATATAAATATTTTTGGACAAATTAAATTAAATCACGGTGGCTCTACAGCTTTTTCCTATGGCACGCATGGGTCACCATAGTTGGGTGGGTTGTTGTCTTGCGTTTCATACATGAGCCTTCTGGCTCGGGCAATACTGGTAACAATGCCCCACGTAAAGACATTAAACTTTACTGTTATGGAGAAACTTTTGGTAACTTTGATTTTATCACTTCAGTCAATTGAAATCATTTTAAGTCGCCTTAAGTTGCCTTAAGTCGCCTTAAATCGCCTATAGCCGCAAAGTTTTTTGTGACAATTTTACTTAAGTCACCTTAAATTGCCAAAATTTGCGGCGACTTAAAGCCCCAGAGTAGGCCTAAGACAATTCTTAACAACAAGATTACTTCTATGACCATAGCAACCAAACCTCACCCCTTGCAACAACTCAAAAGCTTTCTTTTCATTGGCAGTATTATCAGTAAATGGAGTTGGAGTCACAAAGCTCCATGCCTTCTGTGTCTCCCTTAGACTGGAGGCAATGTTCTCTGCAGTATGGCTTCCTTCAACCTTTTAGTTTCCAGTACCACACTCTTAAGTTCCCTTTCCGGGATAATGAAGTGACCTGTCACGGTATTCAAACTCCTCTGTATTAGCACTGGTCCATCCATCGTGAGTAATTGCAAAGTCAGGACATTTCTGAACATCTATCTGAAGTTTTTTTCTCATCTGCTCCTTTTTTTTTGGAGGGAAGTGGTCAAGAGTTTTCGGGAAGGGATCGCATACCTGAAAAACATGAAAGGGACAAGATGTGAAACTGTCAGTCTTGCCGCAGGAAGTTAGTAGCTGCTGAACCCAATTCCTGCTGGCCATCTTTTACAGTCTTTCTTCTTCAGGGCGAAGTTGGCGCATCCAGGAGAAAGTGGCCCTGAGTAGGTGTACCTTCATAAGGAATTCAACTGGAGTTTTTGCAACGTCGCCATTCTCCGACCAGAGGGAGCGCAATAGATCCCTGTGTGGCTCAGCTACGTGCATTTGATAAAACATGGACTCAAAGTCATTCATTTTTGAAACGGGCTCTTGACGAAATCTGCTTTAGGACACCTGTGAGAGTTAGTCAAATCAGGGCCTTGTAAAAGGCGTTTGTTCAAAGACCCCTTTGGATTCTGCAGCACAGTCGAACGCCACGTGGATTTTAGATGGCTTTTTTGGATGATATACCCCATGATGAGGTATATACCAAACATTATGTTCCTCAGTGAACGCCTTCCATGATAGTCACATAGTCTTCACAATACCTCTTGTCAGCAAGGAATCTTCTCTTCAGCTTTAATAAGCGTCTTAAAACCAAGTCTTGATTGTTAGGGAGCTGGACATTGGGGTTCTTAAGGGGTAATGGCAGCTCATAGTGACTGTTCTCCAACTGCATGATTCCATTCCTTGCAGTGACGAGGAATTTTCTGTCTTCTTTGGAAAGTCCTCGTCTAAAGTCTTGTTCGAACACTTTCACTTCAGCATCGTTGTGCATATCTTCTGATGTACTGACGGAGTAGTACCTTGCCCCATACACATCCACTACAGATCAGAGATTTGACTGGTTTGAAGGTGAATTCCTAACATACCTGAAAGAGTGGAAGCAGAGTACCCTGAACCGACCAGGCAATTTCACTGCAAATGCCAGGAGCAGAATGTTCCTGTCTTGGCAAACATTTGAAGGGATGCAGATAACAAGCCACTCCGTTGTTGAGGCTACTAAGTTCCTTCTTCAAGAAGGAGTGGAATATGTTTTGACTGAGCGATTTTGTCAAGATCCAATTGAAGAAATATTTGGAAGTCAGCGAAAGATCGGAAGAAGAAATGACAACCCAGACATTCGAATGTTTGGTTATAATGACAACACCATTCGAATCCAGCATTCTGTTTCATGTCAGTCTGGAAATACTAGAGAGAGGAAAGATAAGAGGAAGGCATGGGTTAATGTTAGCAGTGACCCTCTACCAAAGAGAAAAACGAAATGACATTTGACATAATGAAACAATCCTGAATGAGTTACGAATTATTTATACACTAGCAAATCTTAGGACTACTAACGACAAACATATGAAACATATGTGTGAACTGCGGTTATGAGACGTATATGAGCACGATCCTTCGCAGTAAAGCACTATTTGAGCAATAGTGAAAATCAGACCTGATTCCTGATCTGATTTCTGACCTGATTCCTGTACCGGAATCCCGTACAGGCCTGAAATTTTTTTCAGGTCTGATTTTCACTATTGCTCAAATAGTGCTTTACTGCGAAGGATCGTGCTCATATACGTCTCATAACCGCAGTTCACACATATGTTTCATATGTTTGTTGTTGTTTGATTTATCATCTACGGATTTATGTCGAATTAATTTGATGGCCTGCTCCCAGTTGGCTTGTTAGCTCAATTGGTAGAGCGCTGCACTAGTATCGCAGAGGTCAGTGGTTCGAATCCCGTACAGGCCTGAAATTTTTTTTTTTTTTTTTCAGGTCTGATTTTCACTATTGCTCAAATAGTGCTTTACTGCGAAGGATCGTGCTCATATACGTCTTAGGACTACTGTAATAAGGATATCAAGTTTTTATCATGTTCGTTGTCTAACAAACATTTAAAACATATCAAACAAACATTTAGCTTTAATGAAAAACAAAATCAATGTCATTAGCAGGCTTTTGTATCATAAGCTTTACGAAGAGGCTTAAAAACAGTATTAACAATAACCTCATTTGTTTTGTACAACAATAACATATTCAATAAGAAGTATGAAGGCCATGCTCAGATATTGTAACAACTGTAATGTATGCAAAATTTACTGCCATCATATACATGGAAAGTATCAAAAATCAAACTTCAGTTTAAATTTGTAATAGACTGTGATTGTTAAAAAATCTGAACTTGGCTCACTACATCTTGAGGGAAGACAATGTTATGTTGAAATATAGCCATTGGAGTGTAATAAAATGGCAATCGTTAATATCACTGCCTCTTGAATTATGTGTGACAGTGAGTAAGACTTTTACTAAGGCTGTCGAATCTCAATCTTTGCTTCCTCTGCTTATTTGTGTTCTTAATGCCTTCTCCTTGACTAGTTTCGTCTGTAATTTGTACTTCTGAACAACATCTCGAGCAAATGAAAATGACCGAACTCTGATGTACAGGTGAATAATGTTCTGTAGCACATCCTTGGCCACCCTATCATCTACTTTAAGTTCTGAATTTGCCTTCATGCAGTTGAAAGCTGTTAATACTTCACTATCATTAGTTGATTTAGACTTTATCTCATCAGTGTCAATCCCTGTTACAAGACAGTTAGAAGTTAAAAATCTAAAGTACTTTTCAGTCCTAATAAATATTGTTTGTGCAGGTTTTGTGATTTCCCAGAGTCCTCCACGGTTTAGTGATGAAGTAAGCTTGTGATTTTCTGTCATTATATGCTCTTGCTTTTTGCCAGCTTTTAAAACAGCAATTGACTGCTGGCTCGCTCTTGATTCACACAGTTTTGCGATGGTGTGTTTGTTGTATAATTTGTGCAACACATATCCTCCAACATACTGCAAACCTGCCATTTCTTTATCTCAGAGCTTAATTTCAAAGTCCTTGACAGGAACAACAGACTTCTCTTTACTATACACAAGCATAACATCAGCTACTTTAGTTGATAGCAATGTGGCAGCATTTCTAGACAGTCCAGTGAAGTATTTTGTAGAATTCAATGGTACAGTGGAGTAGAACATAGTGTAGAATTTCTCCTGGTCTTTCTTTTTCATCAACTGTTTTAACATATTTTGTAATTCAGCAGATTCCTTCGATTCTTCGGATAAGTTTATGAATTGATAAGCATTAAGCTCTTCTCTGATGTCCTTGGAAAATACCTTGTTGTTAACCAAACGGCGTTTGACTTCCTCGACCATCTTTGCTAGCATTTCCTTTGTAAACTTGCTTTGTTCGCCTTTATCAGTCTCTGGATCGTCATCTTTTTCATCTTTATGCTTACAAGTAATGTGTCGTTTTAAGCCACCAACAGTTTTGCATTTCTTTGAACAGAATGGACACGAGATCTCTTCGTCTTGCAACTAGTGAAAAGAAGCGAAATAGCTTCGTTAGTAGCTGTTAATGCAGACTAGCACGCCAAAATTATATCATGAAGAGTTTACGAAACATCACTTCGTTTAAGCTTAATTCATGTTTTTCAAATGGCCATTCTTTTACTAATATTTCGAGACAAGCAGTGCGTATATAAGTTGACTTATGTTTATTATGAGGTCGAGTGTTCTGCAGTGAGGTCGATTGATCCGAGATCTTTACTGGATTTTAGAAATAAAAGCGGATTCCTCCACTCACCTCAGTCGAAAATAAACCATTTATTCCCTAAACGCAACGAAAAACTTTGACATTACATTTCATTCCGACCATCTCGACCCGAACGTCGAGCTTACGTTTTTGCAATACGTCATAGCAATACGTCATAAACTCGGACACAGTCTCCACTCACTTGGACCCAATGTCCACTCACTCAATACGCAACGCCTTACACAAATTAAAAATAAAGTAACACAGAACATAAATTTTCAGTTCGGAACATCCTCCTGCCCGATGCAGGGAGTGCATCACTACATGTAACTTGTGAACAAAGTTCAATAAAATTCAACTGAAATGTTCAGCAATGTCTCATCAAGTTCAGTTAAGTTCATCAGCTGAGTCAGCATCACAGGCTTCAAATAGGTGTAGCCGTTGTACTGGACGACGGGTAACACTTCCAGATGAGGTCCGAAGAGTAGCGGACCGGACAAGACCATCGTGGCCTGTGTGGGTGTCTTCCACTCGTGCACGTGACCACTGACCCCGAGCTACGCGATCCTCACTCACAAAGACCAAGTCACCTTTACGGATTTCACGACCAATCTTCTGCCATTTCTTGAGGGGTGTCAGGGATTTCAGATACTCTGCATGCCAACGCTTCCAAAATCCATTTACGAGCCTCTGATGATACTAAAAACGTTTGGTGTGAGGACTCTTGACGTCTGTTCTGAAACATGAGTGTGTTTAGTCAGACATGCTTGAAGATTTCTGCCAATCAGAATATGTGCAGGGGAAATCACACTGTAGTCATCAGGGTCTGCACCAAGGTAAGTAAGAGGACGACTGTTTAGCTGTGCTTCAATTTCAGCCAAAATAGTAGTTAACTTCTTGGCATCTAACATTGCTTTGGCAAATAGTTTCTTCAATGGCGTCTTGACACTCTTTATAAGTCGCTCATAAAACCCACCCCACCACGGGGCCTTCTCCACGATGAACTTCCACTAAATCTGGGTTTGGTCTGATTCCAATACTCTGCAACATTTCCGTAGCTCCTTGTTAGCAGCCTTGAAAGTTTTTGCATTATCTGACCAAATAATGCTACACATTCCTCTTCTTACGTCTCTATGCGTCTCAAAGCAAGGAGAAAGCGCTCAGCCGTCATATCACACATCAACTCTAAGTGTACCGCACGGGTAACTGCACACGTAAATAAACAGATATAGACTTTATGGATCGATTTTACTATAGGTAGTGTCGGTTGACATGGTGACCGACATATCGGTCGACAGTCGGTTGATAGTTGGTCGACGGGTCGGTCGACAGGTCGGTCGATAGTCGGTCCACAAGCCTTGCAGAATCAATTTTGACCTCACTGATAGTCATTGGCTCTTGGAGGAGCAGCCTTTTTTTCTAGATTGTACAACCTACTTTCTGTTTGCCGGTAATTATCTTTCAATGCAACATGATCTTCCTTCCATGGTAAGGATAATTCAATACCACATCTTCAACATGTGTAGTAGAAACTGAACTTTCAGCAGGTCTAACACCAATGGACTCCAAATCCCAGATCTTTTGAAGTGTTTCATTCAATTGTTCCTCAACACTAATTTGAACATTCATAGACGCAGTGCATTCTTGGTCATGACCACCTGCTGGTCCACAGAAGACCCAACCCAAAGTTGTGTGAACTGCAACTGGTTCACTGGAACCCCCCTCTTACAATGTCTTTTGTCACAAAGCAATAATAGAAATCTAATTCAATAAGCACATCAATCTCCTGTTTATCTCTGGGGAACTCTTCAGGAAATGCTATATTTCGAAGATGAACCATCTTGCTTGATGAATATCCACAGCTTCAGCTGGCCGGCATATCACTGCTGTAGTAAGTGCTTCAATACAGTGAGGTTGTCCAGATTTGTCAACAGGTGCCACAGTAAATGCAATTCTCTTCCGCAAAGTGCTTTTGGTAGCCTCTCCTCCAAATCCAGAGACTGCAATTTTGACAGTCTTCCCATCAAGACCAAGCACATCAATTACACTCTGCCGGAACAAACGATGTTTGAGAACCAGGATCAAAGAAACATCTCACAACTTTTGAACACCCATTCAATCCACAAGAAATAGCTGGCACAGTCTGCAGAATCACTTTTTTACCTGAACCCACTGAAACATAATTTGCCACAACTGAAGATGGCACAGGAAGACCTGACGACGAGGATGGTAATTCAGAGGCTGATTTCACCTTGACTTCTTCCAAGTGAGGCCGAGCTGAATCCTGATGCAGGAGACTGTGATGTCTTCCTTGGCAGTCCTTGTATGGAGGCTTCTGGCACACTTCAGCTCTAGGACCAGATTCAAGGCATCGGAAACGCAGGCCTTTAGACGTTGCCTTTCTGAACCTTTCTTTCACAGCGCAATGATTGTTATTACTACACACATGTTTGTCACTTCACGTTAATGATTGACCATTTCGCTTAAACGATTGTATAAAGGTGCAGTTGATTGTGCGTCTCTATGTAAATTGCATTATTGAATATCTCAAAAACGTCATTGATTGTCAAACTATGCAATTGATTTTCTATTGCTGTTAATGATTAACCATTGCGCGAGATTGAAAGTATATTTATCTTTGATTGTCTAAAGGTGCAATTGTTCATCAGTTGAGGCTATTGAATGTCAGATTACTGTGTGGTGGATGTCCTCCCCTGGGTGGGATGGGTGGGATGGGTGGGATGTGTGGGAAGGTGAGATCGCTACATGGCCGGAGTCGCCTGATGAAATGCGGAGGTCCGATCTCAACCTTACTACATTGAGGGTGAAAAGCCTGTTTAGGGGAGCTTCGATTAACATTGCACGATAGTTGCAACTATTGACGTAAATGAATGTATATTGTGCGTAAATGAACAGCAAAAGGTGTATTGTTTAATTAGCACTTTTTGCTACTAAGTAGTGCTTAATGTTGGACACATTTAGTGTTTGCTGAGTGCGCAAATTAACTAACAGTTTCTAATGAAATCAATCATTTGCTGTCACCGCCAATTTTATGGCTTTATTTTGACTCTTAACTATTAAGCTGCATGGTTTGGTATCACAAGTAATGTTTTACATTTCTCAAAGAGTAAAACCTGAAACCAAGCAAAAGAGTGTAATAACCTGAATCAAGTAATTTTAATTTTCTGACTTGTACAGTTATGGTACAATTGTTTAATATTGGCGGAAAAGTTATTTTATATTCAAGAACAACACTATTTTTTTTCGTAAATAGCACAAGTGAAAATGATTTTGACTATCTGTCATGTCATTTCAATATATGGCTATTTAATTACAATCTAGTTCCAAGCTCTTTCCAGTTGACTAAGATGTAACCCAGCTATTTCATACTACTAGATGTTCATTTTCTGTAAAAATTAATTAATGATAGAGTACTTGCAACAGTCGTCTACAACACTTTATACTACATGGTAGTTAAGGAATGCTAACTGCACTGCATTTACTTATTGCAAAAAACCTTACATTTCGTATTCTTTACCATGTGAAATAAATTATTCTTGAAATTCAATCCTCTCTTGCAACACTTGTGTATTTACTGACTCTGTGAAGCCCAAATTTAATCCTTGGATAGGCAAGCTCCAAAATAATGAGTCATAAAATAGCTCTTAGTTTTAGAATTATGTCCATTAAAAACTTATCACTTCTATGTACGTTAATGATAATCATGTCTTTTGTATCTGATATCACCAAGTCAGTCCAAACTGTTTCCGTACAATGCATTTGCAACTGAATTTGGAAGTATTATTTGTGATTTGTATTAATTACAAGTCCATTGGAGTCTTTACAAATGTTTCTCATTGCCAGAAATTTGGGTCAAAATGCCGGACGCGCGTGCGTATTGAGAAGTTAATGGCGGCAAAATCGTGTAAGGAAATGTATGGGATTTCCACAAAAATCCAAAATACAACAAATACGAGTCAGAGTATTCCCTAGCTCCGACTCGAAACATATTCAGTAGAGATTAAGCTGTACTTCTAGCATAAAAATAATTCAAAAACTGTTTGTCTACTTCTAGCAATGTCGGAAATGTTCGATATTCGAGGCTAGTCATTACCTCTAGTCTGTTTCAAATATAGCGTAATCCATGGCAAAAGGATCGTCGATATCAGGAGCAACCCTCCAAGAAGTCAACTAGCTCCGACTCGCATTAAATAAAGGGAAGTTTGATGTAAGCAAATCGTCCATAAAAAGAAACATTTCTTGACAATAAGATACTTCCAAAAGAGCTTGAAAATTGCTATTTTTGCTCTGTGGAGTCTGTGATCTGAGACCATCCTTGAGAACGCACCAGAAGGGAAAGCGTTAAAAGAAAAACCCTCTGCGAAACCCCTAAACTGTGGCCATATTTGTTTTTCTTATTCAGCAATGTTTGACGGGAAATAAACTCAATCCAGACCCTCTCATACTAAAGTAGAGCCTTGAATAAATTTATTTTCTCGCGCGAAAATTAGGAAGCAAATCAAAGAGATCTGTATAGTACTTTCGTTGAACTGTTTTCAACTGGGAGAAAAAGCCCTTTTCAAGTAATTTGCCTAGATCTTCCCATTATTTAATGCAAGTGGTTTAAGCTACAATTTCCAAAATGTCTGACATCCGTAGACGATTACAAATAAAGCCAGTGTGAATGGACATTGAAACTTAGTACAGATTGTCCTTTGCATTACCTCAGACAGCAAATTGCTATAAGTCGCTCTGCCTTAAAAATACCAAGAGATATGTTCAAAGTTGTTTTTTTTTTTGCTTTTTTCTCCATAAGGAAGGTCCACATAACTTAAATCGCTCAATATTTAATATGGAACTTGCCCTAACCACTATCTTTGTTTTCATCCGACTGCAATCCGCTGACCAATCAATGCGGGAGCAAAATGTCCTTGATTTGTGGCGATGTTGTTGGAATTGCCCTCTTAGGGGATTCACCTTCCCGAGGGAAAACCCTCTTAACCTCGACAAGACCGCCATCTACCTTGCCAGCTCATGCACCAAGAAGACCATGCGTTCTTGAAATAGTAAAGCCAGCCATCTCCACATGGCATCCAACAGTCTTCTGGCACATTTCCAGAATAGTGTTTTCATCTTTAAGTCCTTGAGTCATTTTTAAACTTTGAAAGTTTTTTTCAATTCCAAGTATTTCCCCGACTGCTTTGGTAGGACTAGGTTTTAGTAAAGCCCTTTCGCATTTTGGTTCTGTAATTCCTACTTTTTTGTCATGAAACTACTCATCACTTTTACTTTGGCTCATTGTTGCCTGTTGGATTTTTCCTCTTTCAACATCGTTTACATGCAATCTACTCTTAATCTAATTTTAATAGCGAGGAGGACGCGCTCGTGTTCTTTGATTATATCAACGCCAAGCATCCTAGTATTCGTTTCACAATGGAAAAGGAAATTGATAAGAAATTATCGTTTCTAGACATATTGTTAGACAACAATCATGCATCCATCGTCACTAGTCTATATCGCAAGAAGACGTTTGCTGGTCTTCTTACTAATTATTTCAGCTTCGCCCCTTTGATTTACAAATTAGGTTTAGTCAGAACGTTGATTGACAGAGCATATAAGATCAATAATTCCTGGGTTGGTTTTCATCTGGATGTCAAGAAACTTACTTTCTTGCTACGGAAAAATTGTTTTCCATCTTGGGTCATAGACAAGATCATTTACAGGTATCTAGCGAAGAAAAATAATCCGGCTTCTCCTACTGGGCATAACGCCTCTTCTAACTCCGGTAAACCTCCCGCGCACTATTATAAACTTCCCTATCTTGGTTGGTTTTCGAACATCGCTCAGACTAAGTTAAGACAACCACTCAAACGTTATTGTAGAGCTGATTTAGATGTTAAGTTAGTCTTCAGTACGTTTAAAACTTAGAAACATGTTCAGTAGGAAAGATTCAGTACCGCTACGTTCGCGTGTCATATTTAAGCAATAGTGAAAATCAGACCTGAAAAAAATTCAGGCCTGTACGGGATTCGAACCACTGACCTCTGCGATACAAGTGCAGTGCTCTACCAATCGAGCTAACAAGCCAACTGGGAGCAGGCCATCAAATTAATTCGACATAAACCCGTAGATGATAAATCAAACAACAAATATATAATTTTTTTCAGGTCTGATTTTCACTATTGCTTAAATAGTGCTTTACTGCGAAGGATCGTGCACATATACAATTCAGACTTTGCTGCTAAATTGAAAAAAAATAAATAAATCGTGTGACCAACTGAACCACTTTTGAGGTTAATATACACTCACCTGAAGTATTTGTGTTTCTCTCTTCCCTCTTTCTTCTAAATGTAATTTTCTGCACCTAATGCATATACCTAGAATGAGTCAGTATTGGAAAAAAAGAAAGAAGAAAGATGGAAACTGAGAAAATCACATAGTTCACAAATAGCTGATCCACTGGGCACGAGAACTCTCCAGTAAACTTGAATCTCTTTTGAAATCTCCAACGAAATCCCTCTTTCAGGCTTAGCCCTGCTTCGGCCATGAAGTGGATGATGGCATTTTGTAACTGGTCTACTCCAATTCCAGATAGTACCAAAAATATCTCTGTACAGGGGACAGATTGTGAGCGTTTCACCATCTTCATCAAATAACCCAGCTCTCAAAAGTATCAGCTGCCATTTACCTTTGATATTTGCAAGAGATGTTTTCAGCCGTTAAAGGTGACTGGTTATATCCCTCCTGCAACTACGGAGTGGCACGTACTCTTTGATGTTACGATAGTGCTTCGAATTGCCACATGGTATCGACGAGTGTTTCGAAAACGAGCAAGTTAGACTTGCAGCCATAGAAGAAAATGTTAAGCCAGCATACGACCCTGTCTTCTAAAATATAGGTTAACAACTTCAAATGTTTTTACAGCTGTACTGAACTTTCGCGCTTTCCCGCCGAAGCAATTTACGTAGAGGAAAATCGCAGACCGCTTGATTTGCGGGCTCGAAGCAAAGATGGCGGTGAGAAAATAAACACTAGCGACTAAATACAGGAATAGCTCCGACCTGTAATTGGATGATAAAAATAGTAAAAGTTTGTAAAATTTAATAAGTTACATCTGAACTCCTTGCACGTGATTATTGTTTAGCCGTGTGTCTCCAAGCGAAACAGTGAAATATCAATGCGACTGAAAACTCCGATGTGTCAAACAAGAGATGGTTACTCACATAACGAAGGGGAGACCTTTCTAGTTCAGCGATATTCCGGAGAGGACTAAGTCATCTTCTGACTCGTTCCGCTGACTAAACTCATTTAGTCAGTGCAGACTCAGTTCAGGTGGACGACTAGAGACTGGAGCCATTCCTGTATTTCACCGCTGGCAGGAATGGCTCCGACTCATGCGTTTATTAATTTTCTTTTTTTTTTTTCTTTTTGGCGAAATAAATTTTAAACTGAAATAAAATCTAAAGAGCTTTTTATTAAGTTCTCCTTAAGTTGAACATTACAATGCTTGTGAATGGAGCCCTCATAAATTAATACAAGGCCATGTGATGTCTAAAGTTTAATGCAGCAACTGTATGTCACGTTTCGAAAATCACGCAATGTTACGTGACGCTCCGATCGATAAATTTTAATTTACAGTATGCTCTGCTGGAGAAATGTGGCTTGGCCGCAATCGAGGGAGTTTTCTTCGTGGAACATTGACTTTCTGGGAAAATTGTTCACATGAGAGACAAATCCATTCATCGGGCTCCTCGTCTATTTTTGCACAACACCGAAACGAAGAAAGTCGCGGATCACTTTAATTTCGCTTGGTATTTTTAACAACTCTACTCTACCTGAAAAAAAAGAAGTACTCACGTGCAAGGAGTTAAGATATAACTTATTAACTTTTACTTTTTATCATCCAATTACAGGTCGGAGCCATTCCTGTATTTAGTCGCTCTAATTGGAGCGACTAAATACAGGAATGGCTCCAGTCTCTGATCGTTCGCCTGAACTGAGCCAAGACTGACCAATTGAGATTAGTCAGAGGAAGTTGTCAGCGGATAACTTAGTCATCGCCGGATCACCGTTGAACGACCTCGCAAAGCAAGAAAGACCCTCCCCTCGTTATGTAAGTAACCATTTCTTGTTTGACACATCGGTGTTTTCGCTCGCATTGTCATTTCACTGTTCCGCTTGGAGACACGCGGTTAAACAATACTCGCGTGCAAGGAGTTAAGATGTAACTTATTAACTTTTATCCAATTTTTATCCAACTTTTATCCAAGCTCCGGAGGTCGGAGCCATTCCTGTATTTAGCCGCTAGTAAATAAACACATGAACACATGTTTGTAAGTCGTAGTTTTGATCGCATTATAAGACGCATGGAGACGCTCGAAAAAGATATTTTCCGTCTTCAAGCAAAAGAAATAGCATTTTTTGAAATGAAAGTTACTTTTGATCGTTCTAATAGCGGGAAAATATTCTCGAGACAGGTTGTGCCTGTTCTCCAGCTACACGCCAAAGTAACATCATTTCGTCGAAAAAAGATTTGTTACTGGGATCGAAGCGGGAAAATTATTCCCTTTTGCCTTTCTCAGCCACAGAGGTATGTTTTTGAAGTGTCATGTTGTGTTTTTAAGTGATCAATTAAGTATCCTGTTCAGTATATTTTTTGGCTATTTTTAATAAAACGATTGTGTTGGCCCATAGTTTGTCATAGTTCCGAGGCTGAAGTGTCCATAATTTCACAATACCCAGATTTTTGAAAGCGTACAACAAAACTCCAAGTTATTCTCTTAACAGAACCTAGATTCCTTGTAAGGTTTGCGAAAAATTTTAGATATAATTTTACAAGTGCAATATTTTTCTAGCTTCTAGAAAAGCGTTGAACTGCCCTTCGGTTAGTACACGGTCACGCGAAGTAAAAAAACCTCAATCTTTCTGGTTTATAGGTGTAGTCGAAGTTAAATCATTCAGTTCGACCGAAAAAGGCTGTTGATTGTTTGTTGTGGTTTGTTTCCACGCCCCAAGGAGCTAGACGAACCTGAACGCCAGAAGTCAGGCATGGCGTACAAAATCAATTGCACAAAGTGCAATTTTAAGTAGTATGGCCAAACAGAAGGATCATTAAAGACCAGAATTGCGGGGCACAAAAAGGCAGTTGCAGGTTTTGACTTAAACTCCAAAGTCGCAAGCCATGTCCACCTTTTCGACCCTAACATGGATTTCACAAACGTCAGGGTCGTTGGTTTCGAAACTAGTTACCAAGAGAGACTTTTCCTTGAAGCCTGGCACTCTACTTTGGATCCGAATGTTGGGAACGATCACATCGTACTTCCAGAAGCCTACAAAAACCTCGCGCGAGCATCAAATACATAGTTACGCGCCCAAGCTTCGCGTCACGTTTTTAACTTTAAATAGCGTATGATAACGATCTTCGTTTTTCATATCGCTGATGAAGGCTTAAGGATTAGCCGAGACGTTTGTTTCAAAAATAACAACAGTCAAAGGCAACCAATTTCTATAAAACTCAGAATTTCAACATACCTTATCGTATCTTTCATCGTATCTTATTAAGAATATCTAAACAGACTACTCTTATTATAGGTGTATAGTTTGGGAAGATTTTGATGAGCAGATCAGAGTTAAGCTTCTAAGGTAATTAAGCGATCAGAGTTACATAAAAGATCTTTAAATAATACTACCTTATAAGATGTAGGAAGAACTATGTCTCCAGCAATCGGACAGTCTTAAATTAAGTGTGCTGCAGCATA
>NC_142525.1:19957315-19962315 GCF_964205215.1 Stylophora pistillata | reverse complement strand
AATAACTATCCTAACTTGTCTTCCCCACTGCTGTAGTTCACCGCTGTTTGAGCCACCTTTGCATGCGTCAAAAATGCGTTGCATAACCCTTAAATAGAAATATTGAAAGGATCAAACATAAACAGCCAGGAAACAATCATTAATTAGACTCGTCAGAGATCTTTACCATCCAGTCAGATGCAAATTCATGGACTTGAATAAGTTTGAAACTCGTTAAAATGAATCAACCAGATAGAAGGAAATAATATTCCTTTTTCAGACGTTGCTGTATTGATGGCATTTATAATTTTAATGCAGTTTCTATTTCCTATTTTTTAGATGGATTATTCGGCAGTAAATACTGCCTCAGATGAACAATTGCAAGAGTTAGGACCATTGCGAAGGGGAGATCTGCTGTCCTTAAGAAGCTTTGTAAATGAAAAGTTGCGAGGTGAGAGTAGAGATGAGAAGAAAAGAAAGCTGCTTGATCTCCTCAAAAAAAGGGTAAAACCAAAGAAAAAGAGAGCCGAAGAAAAGGCAAGTACAGAGCCAGGACCCTCTAACCAAATTATAAATGGCTACCGTAAAGTTCAGTTTGGCTGGCTGCACTATGACCCGCAACAGAATAGGTATGTTGGAGTTCGCCTTGCAAAAGGAGGTGGGACTAGAACTGTGAGAGCAGAACGTAGCTCAGATGTTCGTGATTTGATTGCTTTGGGTAAATCAATTTTCTTCCCAGGTGGTATGAGCTTTTATGGTAGATTTGAAGACATGACATCAACACTTGGAAACTTCAAAGGTGATCAGATATCCTTTGCAAACTTCACTTTGGCCAGATACATAACCAACCATGCCCTGACCACAGTCAGACTTTATTTGATGACAAGATCAGTTGAAAAGGAAAGTCAAGGGTGTGACGCAGAGTTGCCAGAGGTTTTTGAAGTGGATAGGAAGCCAACCAAAGTTCATGCTAAGAAAGAATGCAATGATGATGCCAACCATGGTGGACTGATGGGCACTTGTGCTGAACGTGAGACCATTAAAGCCCAACAGGACAGGGAGTATGAAGAGTCCCTGGCAGCTGACCGAGCAAAAGAAAAACAAAAGCTGGAGATTGAGGAGGCAACCAAGAGGCAAATGGAGTTGCAAGCTGCACGTAAGAGAAGACTACCTCCTGAACCTGTAGTTAATGAAGCTCGTGCTGTTGTCTCAGTCCGTCATGTTACCTTGGGTATTCAAAGACGGGCTTTTAGAGCAAGTGATGAAATGGGTGCAGTGTATGACTGGATTGGCTCTCTAAGTACCAAGCCAGAATCATTTGCCCTTTCAGGGTGTGGGCTGCCAGAACTGATGCCATCATTATCTGTTATGGTGGCAGACAAATCCATATTGAATATGCAGGAAACACAGGGCATGCCTTCTTATCCTGAAGATGGATTAAACTTTCTAGGATTTGGAAATCTGGAAGATTTAAGCAACCTGGATGTCACAGTACCTGATCTATGGTGTACTATGGATGATTTCAACTTCAATGCGACCTTACCAACAGCCTTTATGGAAAGGGACTTTGCCACGTAAGTGGTCATGTTGTTAGCCCATGAACTGAAAAAGTGATGTTAATCGATGTTTATTACATATTTGAAGTACAATGTGCTTTTCAATTAGACATTGTTATAACATAATTAGAATAAACCCACTACCTATTGACTAGAATCCATCAGCATTCCAGTAGGTGCATTACCATTTTTTCTACTCTGCATGTCACTGCATTCAAATGGAATGACTGTGCACATTGTAATAATTTTACAGAGTTGGGCTGTTTGTGTCTGTGTGGAATTTTATGAAATGAAAATTTATTTTATCAATTCAAAATCTTCGTTGGAAAGAGTAAGAAATGTGTTAATTTTATGAAGAATAAAACCACAACCATTCCACCAATGCTAAAAAGTGTTGTTTGTAATCAGTAAAGATGTTGAAGTTAATGATCCAGGGAACTTACATTTACATGCTCACTAATCCTACAGCCAAAACAATCCTGAAGTCACCCATGTTACTGAGGACAGAATTCCTAGTGTGGTCAACAGTGGTGGTACTAAGGACAGCAGCCTTATTCTAGCCAATAGTAATGCTACTGACGACAGCAGCGCTAGTCAAGCAAACAATAGTGCTACTCAGGACAGCAGCCCTAGTGTAGCTAATAATAATGCTACTCAGGACAGCAGCCCTAGTGTGGCCAATAATAACGCTACTCAGGACAGCAGCCCTCGTGTGGCCAATAATAAAGCTACTCAGGACAGCAGCCCTAGTCCAGCCAACAATAATGCTACTGAGGACAGCAACCTCACTGTAGCCAACAATGATGCTACTCAGGACAGCAACCTTAGTGTAGCCAACAATAGTGCCACTCAGGTCAGCAATCCAAGCAGGTACGTTCTTGAGTTGACTTTGACACAGAAAAGACATGAGCATATCATGAAGTCATCAGTTAGCATGCATTATCACTTAGGCTAGGTGGTCTTTTCTGCATGAAATAACAGTAGTTACAGGAACAGAAAATTAAGTAATGCATTGATCAATGTCTTAAACCAATGATCAAACATGTTTGGCAATAACTGGGTACAGATCCTTTCTAAACAAATTTTCAACAAATTTATTGATAAATAGATCAATTAATATAGAAATAAATGAAAAATGAATTAATTACATTTGCTAATTAAAGGTGAGTACATTGTGGGAGGTGTGGTGGCCCCATGGTTAGTGCGCCTAACTCGGCAGCAAATGATCTAGGCTCAAGCCCTGGCCAGGGACATTGTGTTGTGTTCTTGGGCAAGACACTTTTCCCTTACAGTGCCTCTCTCCACCTAGGGCATGAATGGGTACTGGCAATTTTAATGCTGGAGGGTAGACGTGCAATGGACTAGCATCTCATCCAGGGTGGAGTAGAAATACTCCTGCTCACTTCATGCTACAGAAATGGGGATAAGATAAGATAAGCTCCAGCCTGATGGGCTGCTTACGAGCCTTACTTGGCTGGTAAGCAGAATTTACCTACCTTACATTGGGATCAAAACTGTTGTCAAACAGCATAACAAAACTATTTCATATTGCTTTTCTGGTTGTAGGACCACACAAAGGGGTACCAGACACAGTCAGACAAACCGTGTAAGCTCTCAGGGTGTTTTATTTCTTTTCATTACTCTAAATGTATCCCCACAGATGATCATGATGGTACTTTTAAGTCCTGTGTCATTCAGTTTACCTTCTTTTCTGAACATACACCCTGTTTTTTGCCGTAAATTGTAACCCTATGGCAAAAATCTACAGTGTAACAGATATAAATACACCAAGGCAAAAAATTATTAAATGGAGAAATAATTGGAAAAGAACTTCAAAGGTGGGCTAGTACTAATTTTTGTCTTCTTTTTATGGCTGAGGGCATATTAATCCCTTTTAATGAAATTAATAATAAATAATAATAATTGACAATTTTTTATAGCACCCTATCCGATAGCCCTAAGGCATTTTGCAATCAAGGTGAAACATTAAAAATAACAAATAACATATTAAATCCTGCCGGCATGTGTTATTCCTGTTACTTTTTATATATTTTGGTGGCTTCCAGTGCCTTTCAACTTCAATACCAAACTGAGGATATCAGGTAACACTAGAAAGAGGTGAAGAAATCACCTGCCCTTGGGAGATTTTCTGGTATTAATTTCTTGTGATGTTTTTATCTTTAGGGTTTTCAGTTTCGGCAAATTTATTTGTCACAATTGGTGAGTGGTACATCCGAGACAGAAACCCTGGTAGGAAAATATTATTTTGTAATTATTATTGAAGTGATTTTATACTTAACCTATAAAATAGGTTATGGATGAACTGATACACCTCATTACTCATGAATCTACACAAACCACAGCATGCTGCTGTGAAACCAAAACCTTCTTGAGCAAAGCTGCTTTGAAGGCTAAACTGTAAGAAAAGTGTGCACTTCTTAAGAGATTTCTAATCCTAAAAAAGAAACTTTTTTATTAAAAATAAAAGCAAAAATCAGTTACAGAAATAAGTGCACAATCCTTACCCAATTTCGAAACAAAACTCCTGAAAAACCATTGTGATACTTATATAGCTTATATCAGGGGGTACCATCCTCCCCCGCCCACTGGGCCGCACAGTCAACTTCGCATTTTCTACTCAAGTTATTACGTAGTATGGTCTTCAGTCTATGGTGATGGCAGATTATTTTTTTCCGGCAGGAAAATACCACCTCTACAAATACAGAGCACTTTTCAGAAGGTGAGAATACAATCAAGAAACTTACGAAGACATTTTAGTCAAGCCTGTTTTTAAGATGGAATTTTGCTTCCATTAGATTAAAGAACGCATTCTCATTGCTATCATTTTGAACAAAGATAATGCAATTTTTGAATTTTTTTCGCTTCCATTCTGACATTTTCCTACTTTAATCTTACAGACTTTGGCAGTCAGACCGTACAGGTCCACCGTACAAGATTGAAGGACGACCTTATACAGTTATTCTCGCGTCCAGAGATAACACGACAAGCACTAAATGTAAGAGTCATTGATGACCATGGTCGTTTGGAGAAGGGAGAAGGCCCCGGCGTACTGAGAGACGTTTTGTCTACTTTTTGGCAACACATATTTGCTTCGCTGACGTTGGGGCACGTTGAAAAGGTACCTTCCATCAGACATGATCATCAAAAACACGAATGGGAAGCGATTGGGCGTGTGTTGCTGTATGGTTTTAAAGAAGCAGGCTATGTGCCCGTATGCCTATCACCAGTATTCCTGGCATCCTGTCTACACGGCGAGGAGACAATTACAGAGGCAGACCTTCTTCAGTCATTTAAATCATACATCACTCCTGACGAGAGAGAAGTGATGGAAAGAGTCTTGTCGGAAGACTTTGAATCTGATGACGAGGATCTCATCGAGTTTTTGTCCAGTTACAAGTGCTATCGAAAACCTAAGCCCCAAAATATCAAAAGTCTATTTGCAGA
>NC_142525.1:19597315-19644815 GCF_964205215.1 Stylophora pistillata | reverse complement strand
GGGAATTTCTCATGGCGTGAGAAGACAAAAGAAAGTTAACAGAAGGAAGCCGATAAATTAGTTAATGGATGATTAAGTAATAATTCAGACCAAAGAAGTTCAGATATTGTATCGCTTGTCCTCTTCTTAGTTTTCCCTAAGGTTAACTGAATTTACAAAAGGCATAATGATTTAGAATGTGCAGTCACAGGCTTACCATCTTAAATATCTGTGGTTTCGGGTTTCTATGGTAATGGGTCCTGTGGCATTTACATAGCCGTTATAAATGTAGTTCAAATATATTGCCTCTAGAATCTGTCCTTGGCAGTCAGTCTTCAAAAAAAAATCAGCTCCGAATAAAGCTTATTATTAAAAACTAGATCATTGGATAATGCACTTCAAGACTTTTTATTGGCTTAGCCATTATGGTATATCAGCCAATATACCACAATCTACAAATATAGTAAGCATACATGTCAGCTTAAAATTAAAAGGAGCTAAAAATTTAATGAAATTTAATAATTTAATTTAACGTTTTTGATAAAACAATTATTCCACTCGCGCTTGTTGGATATGAGATGATTATAGCCAACTTGGCGTTACGCGCCTCGTTGGCTATCTATCATCTCATATCCAACGCGCACTCGTGGAATAATTGTTAAATAGCAGGTAATTCGGCTCGCTCTCCATAGTTAAGAAATGCGACAAGGCAGGCAGCTTAGGCATCCATTTCTTAACTATGGAGAGCGAGCTGAATTAACCACTGAACTTTGAGAGCCCCAAACAAGCGATTTTGAGGCTTTCTGGGAGAAAAAAACACTTCCAAACAAGTAATGAACTAGTTAGCGGGGTTTTACCGACAGGATCTACTCTCACCATGCAAATTAGTCAAATTAGTGAAATAGCCTCTTTTTTGTACAGAAAGTTTATTTCTTCCGCTGAAATGTAAACCGTAAATTTCATAGTAGGATGGTGGTGTTTTGGACACCTGGTTGCGAAGAAATTCTTCAAATTCTTCTCGACAGCTTCCTTCTGTCAACTTTGTTTTGTCTTCTCATGCCATGAGAAGTTCCCATGTGCATGATCCCATGCAAACCTCTCTTGCTCTCACACTAGTCTACATTTGGTCACACATGTTATCTTCGTGGGAATGAATGAGCCAAGCGCTTGACTGTCTTTGTACAAAATTTGTGCAACATGCTCTTTTATCCGTTCTGTGTTTTAGGATTTGGGGTCATTTTCCGCCATTCCGCGTCTTAGGATTTGGTCTCATTTTCTGCTGTTCTGGGTTTTAGGATTTGGGGTCATTTTCCACCATTCTGCCATTCCGCCGTTCCGGCTTTTAGGGTCGCCCAAAAGAGAAGGTGCTGTCATCCTTGTGATATCGTGTTTCCAAATTTAAAAATTCTATCACGGTCGGTATTAGCATCTTAAATTATATCATATTTTGTTTGATCACCTCTTAATGCACAATTTCTTTCCCATGGAAAGTATTGTAGCCAACTCTTACTTTGAAGATGCAAGTAAACTAAACTATATTTTGTCATTTAAATCCGTGAGTATGCTCAATTTTAATAGATCAGAATTAGGGTCGACACCTAGTGGGTGGCATTTTGTAGGGGTCTGAGTTTTTGAGACATCAAGTGTTGCAGTTTTGTAGAAGTCAGATTTTTTGGGGTAGGAGTTTTTGAAAAACCAAGTGGTCTGAGTTTTTCAAGGCACCTAGGGGTGGAAGTTTTGGGGGATCTGAGTTTTCAAGACACCCATTACTCCGATTTGAGGGGCTGAGTTTTCATGTCACCCCAAGTTAATTAGAAGCAGCAAAACATTGCAATGCATTTTATGTGTTTCCGAGTCCATTGAAGTGGCTAATTTTTTTATTCAAAATGATTAATTGCCTAAACTACTGGTACTGCCTTGTACCTACAGCAGATGCATCATGGTATCTCAAGTTTTAAGTTTTTCCCTTTAAAATTGATCACACATAAATCCATTTTCTGTGAAGTGCTCTTTATAGTCATTTAGCTGTCTCCATAGCAGTATTGCTAAGGACCTGAAAAAAACCTGCAAGGCTGAACCAGAATAAAAACAAGAAATTGAAACTTTGTTGTGTGGGTTGTGACCCAACAAAAAGGTCTATCTATCATGACCTGCTCCCGATCGCTTGTTAGCTCAATTGGTAGAGCGCTGCACTAGTATCGCAGAGGTCAGTGGTCCAAATCCCGTACAGGCCTGATTTTTTTCAGGTCTGATTTTCGCTATTGCATAAATAGCGCTCTACTGCGAGGATCGTGCATCATACGTATCTAATACCGCAGTTCAAAATATATGAACTTCATGTATTCATTGTAACCAAAAAGGTCTATCATCATTGAAGTATTATTTTAAGGTTTGAGCAATATAAGCAGTTAGCCCCTAGGAAAGCTTTACAACAAAAAGGGAAAAAAGATGGAGTGCTCAACTATAGCTGTTATCATAAATATTTGTTCCCCCAAATATTTCTGGAAGTGCTCTTGTGTCGTTCAACATTTATCTAAAGGGGGAAATATTGTTTCACGCTATCAAAATAGCATGTGAATAGATGATTCAAATATTTCTTGATATTTTTCTCTCTGAAGCCTGGTGTACTCCATTTTAAATGTACTTTTTTAGCATCTTACAGTTCCCTTCTTTCATGAAGGAATAAGTCTAAGTAAGTAATTCTACATTTGAGTCAACTGTTAACATTGATCATCTGAGTTGACATAGGTATCTAGGTGTGGTTTCCTGACAAGTTTCATCATTGAACTGGGCTTGATTAAAATACATTTGACATCCACAGAATTAAATGCAAAGCAAAAGGAGAGGCACACAACACTTCCAACTAAAAGGCCTCAAGTTGGCAAAGGTATACCAATCTAATACTTATCAAACAGGTGTTATGAAAACGAAGACCCTCGAAAACGAAGACCTAAGACCCCAGGTCTTCGTTTTCGTACTAGGTCTTTGTTTTCAAAGTACGAAAACGGAGACCCTGTAAACAGAAAACCGTAGAAATCACAAGTTAAACGCACATTAAACAGTAACAACGCTTAGTAATATAATACATTGCACCTTCACGCGTTTCTTCCCATTATTATACTGCCCGTATTATTGTACTGCCCGTATTATTATACGGCCCGTCTTTTCAGTGTTCTGTTTCGCTATGCGAGCCAATTTGGTGTTGATATTCTCGAGGGTTTCCTCGGGTAAACTTACCACACATATTATTATTCTGGAACAGCAGGCAGAATTCCAACGCCAGCCGCCTTTGATTTATAGTTAGCATATTGCGAGACAGAATAACAGAGAACGCGTTCTGTACGGGAAAAATGACTCTTGGGTTCTGTCAATAAATAATCAATTTCTACTGTATTTCATAGCTAAAATAGATTCTGACGGTTGTTAAGCTTTCTCTGCTGCAAAATTATTCTTAAAAAGTAAGCAATTCTTTTGGCTAATGCAGGGAAGACCCTGCGTACAGAACGCGTTCTCTGTTATTCTGTCACGCAATATGCTAACTATAAATCAAAGGCGGCTGGCGTTCGAATTCTGCCTGCTGTTCCAGAATAATAATATGTGTTGTACGTTTACTCGAGGAAACCCTCGAGAATATCAACACCAAATAGCCTATTGGCTCGCATAGCGAAACAGAACAGACAAGATGGGCCGTATAATAATATGGATAGTATAATAATGGAAAGGAACGCGTGAAGTGTAATGTATTTTATTAAAAACTGGTCATTGGATAATGCAATTCAGCACTTTTTATTGGCTTAGCCATTATGGTTTATCAGCCAATATACCATAATCTACAAATATGGTAAGCGTACGCGTCAGCTTAAAATCAAAAGGGAGCTAAAAAATCCAGTTTCTTCTTACAAAATAATAATTACTTGAGGGCGTTTTTAATAAAACAATTATTCCACTCGCGCTTGTTGGATATGAGATGATTATAGCCAACTCGGCGCTACGCGCCTCCTTGGCTATCTATCATCTCATATCCAAAGCGCGCTCGTGGAATAATTGTTAAATATTACTAAGCGTTGTTGCTGTTTAATGTAAGTTTTTAAGTTGTAATTTCTACGGTTTTCTGTTTACTGGGTCTTCGCTTTCGTACTACGAAAACGAAGACAGAGTCTTAGGTCTTAGGTCTTCGTTTTCGTAACACCCCTTATCAAACTGCCATGAGAAACTTTCTTCCAAGGGTTTGTTTTGAAATTCTTACAAATGTCTGTTTATGGACGCATTCATTATTGTGCGGGGGTCTAGACCCAATTTGTAACTTGGGACAAAAGTTGGACTTATTGGGACAAAAAGCCATGACATGATGACCCTCCAAAGATATATCAAAAAAGACGGGAAGGTGACTGGCAAAAGCATCTGAATGTTATTTTAACATAATCAATAGTTTGTAGTAACTGATGATAATAACTGTTTATTCATGATTCAATTAAGAAGTGAAAAGGAGCTAAAAGAGGTTCTCCCTTTCTAGTTTATCTCCTAAAAATGATTTTAAAATATTTACATCTGATATAAAGATAGAAATAGATACCTTAATGTTTGCGTAAAACACTCATAAGATAATAGTTGAGTCTATTTTTAAAAATGTTGAAATCACTCGCCTTAGCAATTTCTTTTGGTAATTATTCCATGCATCAGTTATTTGTATATAAAAAAGAATATTTAAAGCTTTTTGAGGTTGGGGATGCAGACGTAAGTTTAAAACAGTGGTTAGCTCTTTGTTAGTTGTTGTTTCGTATCAACAGACTGCAAATTCACTGGACCCTGTGTGCTCAATCTAGAATATTATTTTTTGAGTTGTCTACTCTTGGACATTTATAAAGGATATAAATGGTGGGGGAGGGAAACAGAAAGGCCTAAGAATTAGCTTTCTGTACGCTGGATGAAGAAGTCCAGACACCAGCTTTATGGGTGGGTCGTTTTGTACTCACTCCACCCTTGGTACCTGACTCCACAACCCAGCAATGCAAACTGGCTACAGCAAACTGTGAGTGAAACCTAACAAAATGCTGGTGGGTAACCTTTAATGGAATAGCATCCTGTCCATTGGGGAGGGGGCAGAACTAGAGACCATGTGCTTCTGAAACTATAAGGACATGCCTATAATTTGTTAGGTGACGGGTTTAATGATTTGCTCATATCTCTGCTCTCTTACCTACGTGAATGTATATTAATTCCTTGCATGGAATGTGATGCTTAAACACTCATGTAAATTCAGCAAGACCTCATTAAATATGTAACCAAAATGATCGATATCATTCAAAGTCCTGGGCTGCAGATACTGCGGATTCCAAAGAACTACTGCTTTTCATTCAAACAATCATTCTTGTAAAGACAACAAAAAATAGGTGAAAATGAACAAAAATCTCAGTGTAGGAATATCTTCAGTGGACTTTCTCGTGTAACTGACACCACTAAAGCAAATCTTTTCTTTTTTTATGGTTAGCTAAGTGTCATGATTCACCCAGTAACAAATTGTATGGAGAGGAAGAAACATGGGAACCAAATGATTGTACTGTCTGTGTTTGTCGTAACGGCACGTCAGAATGCCTTGCAACAGTATGCCGCCATCCAGACTGTAAAGACCCTTTTTATATCAGGGGACAGTGTTGTCCTGTATGCCCCTTGACAGACTCTACCACTTCTGGACACACGGATGCAGGTAATACCTCGTAAAAGTAAAAAAGTGGAAAATAAAAGGAAGACAAAAATAGTCTCGAGGTTTTTTTCTTGAGAGTACATTCATATCTGTACCGATTCTCCTCATATGGATTAACTACGGTATGTTTATTCCGGAGGGTGTGAGGTTTAGGAGGTGAGGAGTGGGGGTAGGGGGTGACAGGTGACGGGGTGGGGGTTGAGAGGTGATTAGAGTGGATCTTCTTTTTTTGTATTTGTGGAATTGGTTATCTCATGATGTTAGACACCTTTGGTACTTCGAAACGTTTGTTTGTGGGGTGCGACAGAAACTATCAATGTGCTCAATGAAAGGAGAACCTGAACTTTATGGAGTTACTCTAACGTTCTGTTCACAGATAAAAGTAATTTAACTTACGATCTTTTTTTCTTGTTTTCCCATTTTTTGTTGAGCCGCAACTTGCCCACAATGCAGAGGGAGTACCTGTAGTTGTTTGCATCAGATTTCACTAGCCTCACTGTTAAATGATAATTCTTTCTTCAAGAGTATTACGTAACGTGATACACGCATCATAAGTTTCCTGATAACAAACTAGGAGCGTTTTCCTTTTGACTGGGAAAACCAGTCATTCCAGTGAGACAACAAATGGAACAATCCTTCCCAACGAAAATTTTTCAAAAATCAGTATGGTAAATTCATTAATTACTCTGGAAGTTCATCCATAATTTTGTTTACAGTTACAGGTTTGTTACAATTTAACGATTCATATCTCTAAGAGAATAATGTTGGTCCAGAAGATAGCGGCATTAGAAATTGTATCCAGGCAAGGCGGAGAAGAACTAAAACAAAATTCCCTTTTTCTAAATGAAGTGACTTTCACTCTGAGTGAAAGTTCATTATTTCATTCGTCAGAAACCAACTTACTAAATCATTATTTAAACTTTCCATGACAATTAAGAGTTTCTGATCAACACTTCTAAATATCGAATACTTCATCGTTAAGTTTAGCTTTGCAAAGATCCATTTTCAATCTTCTTGATGTTAATCGTTGGTTCCTAATCTCACTTGTCTGCTTCCTAGATCTTATCAAGGCTTTTGCAAAAACTAAACTGGACACCGTCCTAGGTATGTTTTCTGCAGCATTAGATATTCCAAATTTTGACTCTATAGACCTACACTTTGTACTTCTTCTCCTGGATGTTTCTCGTTCCCTGTAACTCATTGTAATGTTTTTGTACAGGCTACTGGTGTTGGATTAAAATCTTAATACTCATACACACACTACCTTTTGGTACCTGAGCTATATTTTCAAAAAGTAATGCTATAGGGTCTGCACTCAAATTGGTTCCAAATTTCTCGCAAATGTTTTTTTAACATGTGTTGCTGTTGTGCTCCTTTTTCGTCGATGATCATAGTTACTGACGAATTGATATAATAGTTTAAAGGTGAACAACCAGTTAGTGGGATCCTAGCTTAGCTATTGTCACACCCAATTGTTGATTAACTAATACATCACAAACAGTAGTAAAAGAAATTTGTAGAATTTCTATAACATCCAACCAATTGTTTTCATTATCAAACCAAACATGTACTATGTCTGTGGCTTAACTTGGTTTCGTTAGATATTTTGATTTGCGTAATATTTTTGTTGTGGAAGTGCTAACAGTTATTGCAAAATTGAATTCATATCTTTCAAAGTGAGCATCAATCATGGAAAACAGCAAGGGATGTGTCGAGACGTCCGCTCAGGACAATATTACCTTATGGGTCAGACATGGCAGTTGGATCAGTGTACAACATGCTACTGTGGCAAAAGTGGTAAGGCAGCATGTGCTGTGCAGATGTGTGAAAGAGATCCTCCCTGTAAAGATCTTCTCCGTGATAGCAGCCAGTGTTGTCCAAAGTGCAAGGATGAGAATGGTAAAGGTTGCTTTTTATTTCATATATTTCATTACTGGTATGTGAAGGTTTTTTATAATCTTTTTGTTTTTAATACTTGCTATGAGATCATTACTGGTAATTTTAAAATGAACCTTAAAGTTTTGACCTGAATGTCGCACACTCAAGTCACTTAATTTACTTTTGGTAAAAATGAATGCAACTCCGTTTATTGCAAGTCAACTAAAGGCATAAGAACCCTTTTAGAAAAACTTGTTTAACATATTTGTTGTGTTGTGTATCAGTTTATGCCCTTGCTCAGTTGAATGCAACTGAAGTCATTAGAACCTGTTAAGAACAACTTTTTAAACATAATTGTTGTGTTTTGTATCAGTTTATACTCTTGAATTCTCAGTTGAATTTTTTTGAAGCAATCCAGTTTCAGTGGTACACTGTTCTATCGTATTACTCTGTAGTTGTGAAATCGACTAGCAAGTGTTATGACACAGTGACAAAAAAATACTACCGAGAGGCTGAAATGTGGCAAAGAGATGAGTGCACTTCTTGTTACTGTGGAAGTGATCGCAAACCTGAATGCACCCAGACTACTTGTCCTCCAGTGTTTTGTAGAACACCTTTGAAAATGGAACAGAGGTGCTGCCTTGTTTGTCCAGCCATCATTCAGCAAGGTAAGGGTAACACTTGATTTGTTGATAAACATTTGGCCCCCATGGAGAAACCTACAGTTTTTCAAGGAAGAAAAAAAAAATGAATTATTCGGTACAGATGAGTTTTTAAGTTAGTTTGCACATGCTTAATACAGTGTTACCCGCATTCAAGATTTCCAGTTTTTTTTTTTTCAGGGATGCTTAACATTAGATTTGATTACGCCATCTTTGCTCCTGCTGGGGAGCATTTACAGGACTGCTTTAGACGGTCTCTTCTGGACCCTTATGGGTTCCATTCAAGGGCAGTACGGGCGACATTATTTTCAGGCCTCCAGAGCGTACGCTCAATCCACGTCCATCTCTTTTTATTACTGTAATGCTTTCGTTTAGAAGGTTCCGTTGTACCTGTTCTCATAGTTCTTCATTAGAGATGACCTCTGGCCAATGGATATTCAGAACCTTCCGGTCAGTAGTTTTGTCGACGTCCATGTTTTTGAGCCGTACAAAGGGATAGACTTCACGTTCGTACTGGATGTCCTGAGCTTTGTTCTCTTTTGTTCAGGTGGCACTTCCCTAATACGTGACCTCGGTTGTTCTTTCAACAACTTTTCCATAAGGTTCCAATGATTACTGTTTTACACCATGGATGGATGTTGATTCTGAGTCCCATCCGTCCGCCAATCTTCTACTTTCACTTTCATAACAGTCAGGCGGTGTGTTAGTGAGCGGAGGTTGTGGACAAAGTCAAAATCTTCTAAGCGATGGGTGAATGTTCACGGAGTGATCTTCCCTCATTTGCTTTTTGAGATGTTAAGTATAACAAGGAACAACAACGGCAAAAAGAGATATCCCTACCTCACACTGGTCTTGACCTTAATGGGCTCAATCGTAGTTCCTGCATGGAGCACTTAGCAAGTTAAGTCCTTGTACTGAGCGTTAATGACTCTGATGACTTTGTTAGAGATGTTATGATGACGAAGAATATTCTACTCTATCTGGCGAATCGAATGCTTTATCAAAGTCCATGAATAAAATGTACATGGGGATGATCACTCGGTTGTCTATTCTATAATGACCTTAAGTGTGGCTATGTGATCAATACGTGAGATATCTTTTCTAATTCCCCTCTGCTCATCTCTCGTGACTTTGTCAACGGCCATCGTCATTCGGTCTAATCTGACTCGAATTAGGACTTTGCAAGTTATCGAGGGTAGATTTATCCCCCCCTCCCCTAGCTGCCACACAAGCTGAGGTGGCCTTCCATTGGCCTTCCATTGTCAACTTTACTAGAATACCTTTCTTCCAGTCGGTCGGAATATCTTCTATCTCTTTTAGCTCAATGTTGTTCGTGGTAGCATAGTATGATTGTTATCTGCTGGATTCCGGCGTTGATTCAGGCTGTGATAGTGCGATCATCTGTCAGCTGTCAAGCCTTTTTTCCCCATGTACTGAAAACAGGATACCGATACACCAGAGCTCTCGTCTCTCATGAACATCATCTTTGCTCTCTTCGTCTGGGTATATCTACTGATCTTCAGGTGCTCCTCAGCATTCCCGAGTTGATTTCGTCTAGTTTCTCTGACTCCCAATGTCTCCAGTCTGTAAACGTCTCATTTCTGCCTCCAGTTGAACTTACTTTCCAGTCTCGTAGAGTGTTCGCACACTTCATTGAAGGGAACAGCTACATCCCAGGGTCTGCTTTATTCTCATTCTCTTCTTATGGTCACAATGCCGGTTGAACGTTTCCTGCCTGTTTTCGCCTTGCGATAAGATTCGACATATGCGTAAGATCCAGTAAGCCATTGGGTGCACCACTTAGGGAGTTATCCTTCGTAGCTCCACCCGAGTTCCGTTTCCGCTTCAGGCCTTCGCGGCTAACTAAGTGGCCATGGGGTATAAGGGATGCGTAAAATTATCCTTTATATTGGGTGTCCAGTTGTATATTTGGTGCGCTTTTTTTATAACTCGATATTTGCTTTTCAGATGAACTCTTATCAACCTGTCTCATATGTGATTCAACATACACAAAAAGTAGAAATTTGTGATTTTATTTTTTCTTAGCACGTTTGGTGATCAGCAACTGCATTTTTAACATTTATGTCGAAATAAGGGCCAGCATATTACGCTCCTTTCACACAGTGTGCCGCAGCCGTTTGTTTAATAAACCTGCCAATTTACAGCAAATTGTGATGTAATGAGCACCTGGGTTACGCAAATAGTTGTGTCAGTTACGAAATGCTCGGATATGAATGTTGCTAAGCTAAACTGGCTAAATTTGCTATTTCAAGTCCAAACTGTCAAATTTCACCCGTCTTATTTCAAACACATTTGATCGGACAGGCTAAATTGAATCGTTAAGCAGCCAACAGACGTAGGTACTTTCAGCCATTGGTCATTTAAACTAATTATTTATCTAGCTAATGTGATAATCAAAGTGAGGAAAATTTTCTTAAGTGAACAGATCGAGAGGCCCACATTGAAAACAAACACGAATTAACGCGTCTGTGATCTCACATTAAATTTTTCTTTCTTGAGTTCCTCGCATTTTGTTCTTGACACAATTATTTGGTAATCGAACTTCATGTCGCACAATTCATGGGTTATCGCGCTTGTAATTTCAAATCACTCGCCTCATTTCTCCCTGAATTGTACTCCACTCAGTCTTTAGGACCATTACTACATTGTAGTCTACATTGTGGCTGAGAAGCCCCTAAGGGGGAGCCTCAATTAACATATATTATTATTATTATTATTATTATTATTATTATTACTAATAGTCTTGAAATGTCAATATGCACAATGTTGTCAGCAGTCTGTAAGTAAGTCTTTAGCGGGTAAGGCAGTAGAGAACCTGAATACAATAAGGGTAATCGTAGTGGTCATATACACTTTCTCACAACTACTAATTGAAATTTCTATTTTGGCAGGCTGTATGTATGACGGTCAGAAGTTTTTGCATGGTGATTTGAAACTGCTTCAGGATCAGTGCACATTGTGGTAAGTGTTGGTTGTAATCGAAGAGGAGCCGAGTTCATGAGTTATGCTATCCCAACTGTATCAGTGACCCACCTTTAAGGAAACATAACGTTGAATTTAAAAAGCTTTTCAAAACGATTATTATGTTTAGAGTTTTCATACCGTTATGTATTTGTGAAAAGCTTGAATGACTGATGGCGGATTCCGTCCTATTCATCTGTGGGTCAAACCACCCGTATGTTTTGAATTCAGAGGAAATCAACGGGAGGTGTAAAATTCTTCACTTAATCAATAGAGCACTTTTTCCCGAGAATTATGATAAACCCACACGGAAGGCTGAGATAACACGAGAAAAGTTTGTGAATCCGTATGGCGAGTGATTTGCAAGCCTTCCCATTGTTTTTCCTACATTTCCCGCACGTTGATCACGTTCTAGAGTTATTTGACACTTCAATAAAGTTTCTTACTCCGGAGACTTCTGTTAGTCCTAGTGGTTTACCATTGGCTTTTATTTAAATACTTGGTACCTTTCACATGACCAAAATATACCATGTCACCTAAGGAAGTTGCTAAAAAATGTTACTTTTAGAGACACTTGGATTTTGATTAGAAAGATGATACAGAGATAAATTGACAGAGGAATGTCAGTTTTAAAAAGAGTTCGAACTTAATAACATCTTCGTCAAAAATAGATTCTTTCAAAGCTGTCATCTTGAAATATTACTATTGTTAGCCCAAGGCGAAGTAAATGCTCCGAAATATGAACTGAGCTGAGTGTGAATGTTAGGTTATTCTGAAATTAGAGATTGACAAAACAAAGAAATTGCCGATCTGAACCTGAGTTATTTTCTAATTGTTACTTTTGTTTAAGATTAGATCCATAATACGTCTCAGCGTACGTTGATTTTTGTAAAGAGTTGTACCCGGAGAGTTAAGATGAAATTGCGAATTAATGTATTGAATCATGAATTATCAATTAATCCGACGTTAATTGAGAAACAAACAACCGAACAAAGAAATAAATGCGGTTTGTATTGGCTTACCTTCGACTTATCGAATCCCCAGAAGAAATGAATAACTTCCCAATTGTTCTCGCCGATTAGAAAACTTTCAAAGAAGTAAATGGGTTTTTTTTTTGTTTCCTGAAAAATTAATTCAGTTCGTTGTTCCTCCGAAATTAGTAAGTTTAGAGGAAGTTCTGTCAGTGTCGGGCAATATTATTTAACCATAAGACAATTGAGTACAATTTAATAGCGTGAGATACCTTTTAGATTTTATACACGATACTTTACAGTATTGCACCTCGTGCCTTCTGGGAATTTGAGAATTCCTCGTACGAATGCTCCTAGATCGACCTCCGTAGAAATTTGGTTTGCTCGAAAGTATAGGACTTTTATTCATGAGATACCACGCGGTAATCACTTCATGTAAAGAGTTGCTTGTCCAATGAGATTGGTGTACAATTTCTTAACTCTGAGATAGTCCTTAATAAGGATATTTCGAGATGACAGCGTTTGCCCGTATTTGCTCTATCTTGAGGAATTGAGGAATTGAAAAGCTTTGGTTCATAAAATTTTGAGCCAGTTAGTGAGAGGTTCGTCTTATTCTTTGTAGCAAATGTGATAATGGAGATTGGCATTGTGCAAAGGACAGCTGTTTAGGTTCCTAAGGTAAGACACTAGCTCACTTTTCTGGGTGCTGCGAGAAGTTTCTTGTAAGGAGCTCTCCCTCCTTATGTTGAATTAAAAAAATCATTAATTTATAGATACTATACGCGCCTTGATTAGCCGTGGAATTGTTTATTTTTACGTGCAAACAAATTAGTCAATTTTGGCTCTCCGTTTATGAGTGTCAAAGTTTCCAGCTACATGATCGTGTAAAAAGTTTATACTCAGAACAGCTGTGGAAAGCGGGATTTCTGTCTAATTATGTTTATTGGCGTTTTGTGTAGAGAAGGAAATCTTTTTTGCGTCCAACAAAAGTGTTTTGTGGACTGCATCGCTGTTCGACTCAGGGGAGATCCAGGAATTTTGTTCCAAACTTTGATCATGAAAACAGAGCCAAGAAACACTTCAAGACAAGTAAATTTTGAAACTTCATTTTGAGAAGTAGCAACATGTCTAACATGCGATCCTGTTGTTTCAAGAAATTTGGTGTCACTCAAGTAATAAACAAACCCTCAGGTTTCATGGGGGAGGAGGCTACAGACCCGCAGATTCTCCTCTCCCCCAGGATGTACAGCTGCAGCTGATGAGGTTCAAATAGAGTCATTTGTTTTGCATCGATTTGTTTTGAAATATTTAGGTAATGTATGTAAGTTGATATGGGTTAAATTGGATTAACCATTGATTTACTAAAGGTAAAAATCTTTTATTCGGTTTCTTTTGTTAGGTTGGTACAGATGGCTGAGTGTAACTTGTGGTTCCACTTATAACAACAGCAAATGTAATCACCTAGTTGTTGTAGATGGAAGATCGCAATTAATCCAGGATTGCTTGAGCTTTGCTTTGTTTTACTAACCTCTTTCAGTGGTTAAACAAAAGTAGCACCACCGCTTCTACTGATCATATGAAAACTAACACCAATCGCCACTTGCAGCCAATTGATCTCCCGTGTAATTCCGCGCTTTTTGCCAGCCATGTGTATTTCCTTTTCTTTTTTCCTTACGATATTCGGTCCTGATGTGATAAGTCGTTGCGAGTCGTTTGGTTTTGGTATTGCATTACTCAAGTGAAGAACACTCAAAAATTGAAATGCCTTGGCTGCGAACTTCTACTGTGTAACCTCTACAGAAATATCCAGAGTTAGTTTTATTAAATAAATAATGTTAGAGAAGTATACTTTCCGTTTTCTTTTGTCCATTATTTTAATTATTACAAAATAGGAAGTGAAAGTAGTGTACTATACTAGACGTCAGGTACTTCCCCGTTGTACATTAAGGTTATACAATTGCTGCAACTTGTCGGCGATTTTGAAACTTCAAAGTAAATCGTTCCTTGCCCTTCTCTGCTTGTTTATTCTTTGATATCACAAGGGTGATAATCATCTAACGCCGGACAGTGACCCCGAAAACATGCGACTCTTGTTCGCTCCTCCACTGAGATCCCAAATGCGAATTGTCATTTGTTTGTGTGTGTCTACAGTGGTCATCTGTTTGGATGACAAACTTACTTTTATCACGACGGACGCTGAGCTTGTCTTAATAGTACAATATATTTGTTGAATCAGAATACTACCTGACCCATATTACAAATATGCCTTTTATTTAACCATTTCCGAAGTATTTCCATTTCATATTTCTTATTTAGGAGGAGGGGCGTAATTGGTGGGCTTTAAGCCACAAACTTGAAGCTCTCTACGGACTTCTACAAGAGGTTTACTTTAAAAAAAAAATTCAGGCTTGTACGGGAGTTGAACCCATGACCTGTACGATACCGGTGGGCTACCAACTAAGCTAACAAGCCTAAACTGGTCATTTTGTTACTGCGTAATAAAGTCGTGAAGCGATGGATAAATAACTAAATTTATGAAAATGACCAATGTGAACTGTTAATTAAGGAATGTATACCAAGTTTATTACGAAGTGCAACAATTTACTTGTTCTGTCGCACTTTGTAATGATCGTCGCATCTTTGTAATACCTGTTCCCGTCTACAATAACACTAGTCCCACTATGTGATAAAGCTTCTCGCACTTTCTGCAACGAGAGGATTTTTAGCTATTATGTTAACTGTGCCAGCGCCATTGAAAAATAACGATCCCGACCTTCGCAGCCTGGGAGTGTTCCCCGGAGGAGTCCTTCCCAAAAAAGTTATTGAGTTTTTCCCCCTGTCCGTCCTCTTATTTATGAGGGCAAGAAACCTGTTCGGAGATTTCTTTATTAAAAGCTGCAATGGACTGTTATTACAAAGTTCGAGAACTTTTTTATGACGAAGTGCGACAAGTTTTAGAACTAAAGTAAGACAGGTATTACAAAATGCGACGATTTTTACTGAATAAAGCACAAAAGAGCGTGTTCCCTTAAAATCTTGTCGTCCAAGTTTCATCATCTTTCCGACCCACATCTTTAAAAGAAAAAAAAACTGCTACATATTGAAATAAGTTCTACACACACGTTTGTGTATTTACACGATTAGGTAGTGGAAAACAGCAATCAATCAAACGTCTCAGCATGACTTTATAAAGATTAAGAAAGATGTCTACATCATGATTTCATTTTGATAAAACTGAGGTATGACGAAGATCATTCGATGATAAAAAAAGCCTTGGGTAATTTCTCGGTTGATAGATCGACCATCATAAACAAATTTCTTGCCAGAAGGAATCCACGTTGAATATTTCGGAGTACAGAGCGTGTCCCTAAAGTTGTGAAATCGCTTGTGATAATAATCTTTAATGAGGATATCAATTTCACAAATAAGTGATTTACAAAAGAGTCCTCAAAAATTAAAATAAAAGAAAAAGGAAAAGCATAGACTAATATAAAAATATATAATAGTTAGACTAGAAACTATTTACATTTCTTAACGCTCTTTTAAAAATAGCTAGTGATGGGCTTTGTCTGATTGAAACATCTAATTTATTCCAATCACTTGAGGTAAAATTTGTCAAGGTCCAATGCCCCCATTTCCTACTAGATGCATTCTTACGGATATTATTTTTACATCTAGTATTATAATCATGATTATCTTTATTAAATTCTATATTAAAATGATGTAAAAATAAATTATTTAGACATTTATAAATAAAAGTTCCCTATGCTCGGCCCTACGTCTTGCAAGAGTTTTCCATTTAAGTTTATTCAGGGCCTCACTAGCAGATGACCCAATAGGCAGATCTAAAATTATTTTTGCAGCTTTATTGTGTAATGAAGACGCCTCACTAGCAGATGACCCAATGGGCAGATTTAAAATTACTCTTGCAGCTTTATTGTGCAATGAAGATGCTTTGAGAATATTTTGACCTTTTATAGCTTTGTTCAGAATTAGCTACTAAAAGCTGTCCTCCTTTAGTGCCCCTGTGTTAGTCCCATGTCGACTTGCCGATAACACACTTGGCTATTCCACAGCTCTACTTCCTATTCTTTTCAGCTAACAGTCGGGAACACAAACATGAGTCTTACCGCCAATGTTGACTTTGCTGAAATAAATATATTCCTGAAACTTCAAAATGAGGGATAAAACTGCTACAACGTTTTCTAATTCCATCTTTTGCTTCAATTTCAAGAAAAATTTCTATTACTTATATTCTCATTTGGTTGTGTTTTCTTAATCCTTGGGAGCTGACATCACACCAGTGCGCTATATCAGATAGAGGCACATCTTTGAGATATAAATATTGTTTGGGCTGATCTTAAAGAGGAAAATAGTGGATTGCCTTCATGCGCGATGGTAACAAATTCCAAAATTCAATGGTCGTAATGAAATATGATTTCCTACAATATCATAGTTATGTTCGTACATTAAGTTATAATTATTGTCATGTTTATGAGTTCGATAGTATGATTCGAAGATACGCAAGTACTCCCTAATATAAACACTACTATATTCAGTTCCAACTTCGGCCGGACTAATTCACAGTATAAGAGCTTTCTGGTGCTGAGATCTAAAGGGACCGAGGGTTTTGTTGGCTCCAGAAACAGTGACTTCTATGTGCTCGGACCACAACGAGTCATTAGAGATCGTAATGCCGAGGTTACTGACGGAAGATAGGCACTAAAGTTGACGGCCGTCAAGGTAAGTCCTGATGGTTGTTGAGGGAGTTTTTTTTACTTAGAGATTACACAAGGATTGTCCATAGTTCCATAGAGTTTAGAGTCGTCCGCAGAGAGGGTAATGGTTGAGTTAAGGCAGTAATTTCAATTGATGTAGTCGGGGGCATCTCTTCTGTAGACCAGAAAACTTCAACTGATACTGACAGCGAGAGCGACATCGACTGACATGGTGACAGCAAAAGTAACAACGACAGTGACAGTGATAGTAGAAGTAAACCTGAAAATGAGACCATACGACACTGACGGTGATGGAAGTGACCGTTACAGTGGCACTGGCAGTGACAGTTAGTGATGGTGACACTAGAGAAGATGACATCGACTTTTATGGGAACAGAGATGCTGACAGTGACAATGACAGAGAGGACAATAGTGTCATGACAGTGAAATTAAAAGTAATTGTTTAGGCATGAAAGTGAGTGACAGTGAAGGCAAATTCATTGAATCAGAAACAATGAAAGTGACAGTGAAAATCACAGAGACAGTGACAGTGAGAAAGACTGAGACATCGACCAGGAGAGTAACAGTGAGAGCCAGCGACACAGACACAGAACGTGACACTGAAAGAAGCAGACACAGTTACAGTCAAAGAGACAATGTCAGGGACATTGACAGTACAAGAGACAGTGTCATTAAAAGAAATAATGATACTGACAGTGAGAGAGACAGTGACAGTGAGAAAGACAGTCCAGGAAAAGAGAAAGAGACAAAGACAATTAAGTGACAGGGACAGTCGCAAATAAGCGACAATAACACTCACAGCGTCAGTGACAGTGATTGTAACAGAGAAAGTGACACTTAATCAAAAGAGAGTTTTTACAGCACCACTGAGATATTCTCGTAAGATCTTCGTTTAAGGCGAGGATGGACGTGGGTAATTCGGCAGGTGAAAAGGACAAATACAATTTACAATCATCAACATAGGAGGCAGATAGACAACGTTTAGGAACTGAAAGGAGGTCGTTAACATAGAGTGACAGTGACAGTAACATTGACAGTGACAGAGAAAGTGACGGACACATAGCGGATAATGATAGTGATAATGAGAGACACATTGAGAGTTAGCGGGATGGCGAAAGTGACAGTGACATTGACAGTGATAGTATCAACACCAACAGAGATTATGACATTGACAGGGAAGGTAACTTTGAAAAAGACAGACAACAGTGAAAGTGACAGACAACAGTTAAATTGACGGACAGGAGATCATGGGTTCAAATCCCGACGGGCCTGAATTCTTTTTCAGGCCTTATTTTCACTACTAAATACGCAGTGTTTAGTACTGTGAGGATCGCTTTCATACATTTCTTACAACCGCACTACACATATATGATTTTCATATATTCAAAGTCATTTATTCATAACTTCACGGGTTTTATACGAACCAACATGATGACCAGCTCCCAGTTGGCTTGTTAGCTCAGTTGGTAGAGCGCTGCAGCTGTATCGCATAGGTCGTGGGTATGAATCTCGTACGGGCCTGAGTTTTTTTTCAGGCTTCATTTTCACTGCGAGGATTGCTTTCAAACAGAGTCAGAAACAGTGAAAAGACAGGCACAATGATAGTGATAGATACTGTGTCAGTGACATTGACAGTAAGAGAGACGGTGATATTGACAGAGATAGTGATAGAGACAGTGACAGTGACAGGGATAGTGGCAATGACAGAGAAATCTACCTTGACATTGAGACAGAGAGTCATTGTGACCAAGGCAGGGCAGTGACAGTGGCATAGACAGTGACAGTGACAACGACAGACAATGACCTTAACATAGATCGAGCCAGAGATTGTGTCTTAATACGGACAGGAAGAGAACAGTGACACTGATATTGATAGTGATAGTGACAGTTTCAGTAATAATGACAATGGAAGTAAAAAGTGATAGTGACCGTGAGTCAGAGACAGTGACGTGAACCAACAGAATGATAGCACAATGGACAGTGACCGTCAGAGACAAAGGGAAAATAAGAGTTACAGGTAAATGGCAGCGACAGTAACGGTGACAGAGACAATGACAGAATAAAGACTGACAGTTAAATTAGGACAACAATGACAGTCAAAATGAAGAAGTACATTGAAAGTGAGAGAGACAATAAAACTGACAGTTACAAGGACATTGACAGAGACAGAGGCAGTAGCAATGGTAATAATAGAGTCAGAGACTGTAATTTGGCAAGAGAGAGTGACGGTGACAGAGACAGTTGTAGTAGCAGTGACAGAGACAGTGCCTGTGACAATGATAGTGCTAGTTTCAGTGATCATGATAGGGACACTGACACTGGGGGTGGTAGTGAAAGTGAGAAAGACAGAGACAGATACAGTGACAGTGTAGCGATTTTCGAATACAAATGATATTGACATTTTTGCCCACGCGATAGTTTCATTGAAACAGGAAGTCGATTAGGAACTTTCCCGAGGATACGAGTCAACCAATCACAAGCTTCACATTTTGTCTTTACACTTGAGTAATGCCCTCGCGCTTAAAATTTTAGTCAAAATTAATCATTGTCTCCGATAATCTCCCGTTTTCGTTTTATTATTTTCTCCATCGCTTCTTCTTTAGAAAATTCTGAGTATCCAGCTTTGGCAATGTGTCTTTGAATCTCTTGTCGAGTTTGGCTATGCGCTCTCTTAATTGTAGTACATCCTCGATCTCCACTTTATTCTCTATCTTCTTCTTCTGCTTTCCCAATGGATTAGATCTCTTCTTCAATAGTTTTGTATTTAACGGCAAACTCCTCGATGTGCTCATCCTCTGTTTCTTTAAGCTTTTAAACATAACATAACATATACTTTATTTCAACTCAAATTTTCAGACTGGAGTAGAGCTGTTGAGTTAATATCTTCGAGAACAAAAAATACATAAGTCTGTTAAATTATAAATAGAACTACTAGCAATACAATAATAAAAAAAATTACTACTAAAAGTTCGTTTTCCTTATGGCTATGTTAAAATCTTTAAATGATGTAATTGTTCTCATGCTGTCCGGGAGCAAATTCCAAGTTTCTGCTGCTTGATATCGGACGCACTCAAGACCATATTTTGTTGTTTTTGGTATAGGTAGAGTCAGAATATTCTTTCCTCTCAGTGAATAACTGGAATTACGAAGAACAAAAAGTTCTTTTAGATATCCAGGACACAGAAACAAATAAGCTCTTAAAAACTACCATTAGAGTTCTATATTGTCTTCCAGTAAATAAGGATGCTATCTTTGCTTTCTTTAACAGATCATCATAACTAGACAGTGGATTACTAAAAAATAAATCGTAAAATACGTTTGTTCAAAGACTCTAGTTTATCAGAATTTCTAGTGCCAGAAAAATGCCAAATAAGAGAGCAATATTGAAAGTGTGGTAGAATAAAAGCTTCATATAAACGCAGCATTACATTACTGGTACATGATGTTTCTTTTTTGGTTAGAACGCCGGATTGTGTTGTGCGGGAGGTCAAGGGTGCGAGTCCCGGCCGGACTAATGCTCAAGGTCTTAAAATAAGTGAGGAGAAATTGCTACCTTTCTATAATCAAGAAATGGATAGATATTCTAGTCTGCTCGGATGAGGACGAATAAACCGCAGGCCCCGTCTCCTGCAGGGTTAGGGGTAGAAGACGTCAATTTCCCACGCACGAGATTACGGCTGTGTCGTGGATTTCCTCCCCTGGGCTGGGAATTGGCCCTGAAAAGCCCCCATGGGGAGTGGTCAACTAACCTATGTATGTATGTATGTATATACATGTACATGTATATGTATGTATGTATGTATGTATGTATGTATGTACCTATGTATGTATGTATGTATGTATGTATGTATGTATGTAAATCTCCAAATTGTTTATTAGCCTTTTCACACGTCTGTGAGATGTGACAATTAAAGCTCAAATCCTTGTCGATAGCTACGCCCAATAATTCAATTGAATTCTTAACAGGAAAAGAAAATTCATATTCACTATTTGCACCAATCACCATTGCCTGATGCTTGTCTGGATTTACAATCATGCCATTTCGCTCATACCATTTGTTAGCGATTCCAAGTTCGTATTCCAGTCGTGTGTTTAGCATTTCGAGGTCCTTGCCAGACGAGTACAACTGTTGATCATCGGCATAGGCATTCAAGTTTGCCTGCCTAATGTGAAAGAATAGATCATTGATGTGAATGTTGAAAAATATAGGGCCAAGGACACTTCCCTGGGGGACTCCTCTTCTCACTAACTCCCATTCCGCAGAAAATGTCTCCAATTTTTACGCGCTGTATTCTTGAAAAAAGGTCGCTCCTCAAGAGTCCAGTGCTCATCTCGCCAAGACCATAAGCCTTGAGTTTGGAAAGCAAGAGAGCATGAGGGATACTGTCGAAAACCTTTGATAAGTCCATAGAAACGATTGCCACAGTTTCTTTACTATCACGACTTTTCCTCCAGTCTTCTATCTTCTTTCTTGTTAGCTGAAGGAGCATTAAGAACAAGTTCGATACACGGCTTCTTGATCTTTTTCATGTAAACCCGACTTTTTTTTTTTACTCGTTAAATGCCATTTAAATGCCATCACCCAATAGATCTTACCGTTTTTGTAAAGGCTATTAAATCTGGTGTTTGTCAATTCTAATAATGCTCGTTTTCTGTCGACATACTGGTTATTCAACTCTTTGAAGTTCAAGTGAATGAATTAAACTGACGTGTTCTCGATAGTGCTGTGTACAACTGTTTCTTGTCCATCCGAGTGACGACAGATAATGTAAACTTCGCTCCTTGTTATTTGTACAGAGTTACACAGAAGCTTGGGATGAAGTTTTCGGCAAATTCGACATGACTAAACTCTGCTGCTTACACACATCATTATATCGATGAAAAATCCGTGGTGTTCAATGTATTTTTGTCTTCTATATTCTGAGTTGCAATAACAGGTATCACTGCGCATACTTTGTATTCTTCTCTTTTTCCACTGTACTTGACATTTATGGCTTCATATCTTCTGTTTTCATAAGAAATGCTACAACTGAAATTCTATTTACCTTTATTCTGGTTGCGGTCAGAGAACAGATATTCTTGTACTGTTTCCTGTCGAAGGATTGAAATAAAAAATCTTCTTGTCTTCAAAAAATCAGCAAGCATTTTATGTGATTTCTTGGCTTAGCGGTAAGTCGATTTTATGTATTCAAGAGTCTTCGTATTTTCATTGACAGTCTAGGAATAAAAGATAGTTGTAATGCACTTGACTACCATCTTCAATAGGTTCACATTGATTTGGGTCCAGCTCTCCAAACATGAACATCTTGTTGCCGTACGGCTTGTGTAATTCAATGTTATCCAGTTGTTTGGTACCACGTTGAATTCTTCGATAAATGTTACCTGTTCCTCAAGACTGGTAAAGTCTCTGCCATTCCATTCGCAGAAATTACTGTCAAACGTAAAACGTCAAACGCCTCTTTTTCATCAAGCGCTTCATATCCTTCATCAACCGCATCATCGTACTTGTATCAAGTTAATTTTGAATAGCCACAACATGAAATTTGTTTAAAACCCTTTTCAGACTTTGGAGCATATTTTTGCCAAACCTAGGGATCCTGACGCTATTTATTCTATTCCGTGCAATGCCTGTGATCACGAGTATATCGAACAGACGAAATGTCAGTTTGGTACTCGTTTGAAAGACCACGAGAAAGCGGTTTTCTTTTACAAAAAGGAAAATTCAGCTTTGTGGTAGCACACATGCCCAACTAACCATATAATTGGGTGCCGGGATAATTCTAAAAATTATCACCACTAATCGCCGCTACCACCAGCGCCTTTCTTTGGAAGCTTGGCATACCAACTCCGCCCGCGCCCCTTTGAATCATGATGTATCGCTGTACTACCTGACGCCTATTCACGTCTCGTTAGAAAAAAGGAAAGCTACTTAGTGAGATGGGCCTCTTGCTGCAACGATCAGATCACCCCTGATGAGGGCGCTAGACAGGAGTGTCGAAACGTTGGGTCTTTGTACTGTAATTTCCCTGGTTACATTCATAAACCAGAGTAGCAGCAAACCATGTCTGGAACAGAGACATTATGACGCTGCAACATGACTGAATTATCTCATATGAACCAGATACAGCAGAACCAGAGGATAGTGATGGTGAATTTTTTGCTATTAAAAAACCTAAACGGAAACCTGTAGCCTTGAATCCTGATAATAAATTAACCGAGCAGGATAAATTATCAATACTTGATGAAGGTTTCAAACTGCCATCAGAATTGATAAACTTATCTGCTAATGAAATATTAAGTGTGAAGGAATAAGCTGCTAAAGAAGGAAAGACACTTGGTCCAATAAAGAGTCATGTAAAAGATGAAGCAATAAAGGAAAAATTAACAACACCGGTACAAGCTATGAAGAAATATAGAGACTCACTCAAGGATCTTATCAATCAAAAGGATATCTCACTCTAAGAAAATACAAATAGAAACGCATAAAGGCTTATAACATCGATTACTCACTGTATGGCGGTCTGTATATGTATCTTATTAACCAAGCGCGAGGGCCGTACTGGGAGAATATCGGCCCGAGGTCTTGACAGTATGGACCGAGCGCAGCGAGGTCCGTACAAAAAAGACCGAGGGCCGATATTCTTCCAGTACGGTCCCGAGCAAGCTTGGTTAATAAGAGATTTATTATACGACTGAAGTTCGTAGGGACACAAGTGCGGTATCATTCGGGACCATTCGGGACAGTGGTCGGTCCAATACTTAGAGAATATTGGACCGGCAATAGAGCATTTCGATTGGTTTATTTTAATTATTGGCCCTCTGACTGCCCGAGTCGTGTAATAAATCGATGTATTACGATTGATAAATGAAATGGTTATTGAAGCGCACACTGAGGGATCAGTGCCAGATTGCGTATGAAGACATAGCTGATAAGAGTCTGATCGATCTTTTGACAAAGCGGTTTAATAAGAAAAAGATACACAGTCCAAAGGCTATCGAGATATTAAATAACCTCAATATGTTTTCAAACATACCAAAACACAAGTCTGAAAGGACTGACACTGTTGACATGCACACGATGTGTTGGAAACAATAATTTTACAACTGCAGAATGAAGTCTGGAATGTACTCGACCATCTCGTCAACCTTTAAGTCATAACTGTAGCGTATTCCGAATACAAGGCTAGGAACACAGTAAACCAGATCAAGATGGCGGTAAGAACACAGGGGGCCCATACAATCTGTTTGTTTGTGTAGCCGACCGTTGTTTTATAGTGAATGTACCTGATTTACCGTTTCCCTCACCTAAAATGATATATTGCCGACTATGTACATAACTCATTGATAAATAAACGTTGAATTACTTTACTTGTGGTGCATAGTCGTCCTTTTGCCTTAAAAAATGTTTTTTTTGGAGCGATTTTGAATAAGTCTGATTTCGGTGTTAACGTTAAGCATTAAAGAAAGACAAGGGTGGAAGCCTTGTTTTGAAAGGGTTCAAGCGCCCGAGCGATTTGGACCCCGAAAATCGCATTGCCCCGCTTTCAAACTTCGCAGCATTAAGGTCAAAAGATGCACGATTCTCCTCGTACCTCCCAATCGAAAATCCATCCAAACGGACCGGAGTTAGGCCTCGAAGAAAATCAAAATCCCACTGTATTTTAGCGTGTGGACATCCTCGGAGACCCAGGGGCTGTGAGTCGATTTCAAGTTAAGGGCAGAAGAGCCCCTGGGGATATTGTCTTACAAGACTAGTTCCAAACGGTCGCACTCGTTCTGGCATCTGATTGGTGCCAGAAAATATTTGTGTTTTTCTGCCCAATCAGAGTGAAGTGTCCTTTGGAGTCCTTTCGTGTGTTTTAACACGTACTTGAACTTGAACTTTATTTTTATTTAGACACGGTAAATCTATCAGATAAAATAATAATATTATTACAATCTATTATTACAGTTACAATCTATTTTAATCTATATAAACATGATCTAAAATTTAAAAGTAAAATAGAAAAAAATAAAGAAATTCTGCTTTACATAGATGCCGTGTGTGTTTTGTCGATTCAGAGGAAGAAATTGCGACAACCATTTCGGAAGGATTGAAGTGATTTTGCTTGCCGCAATTCAGGGGACAAGCTATTCCAGATAACCGCACCGTTATAGCTAAAGCTATTTTTCAGGAAATTGGTGCGAGGCAATGGAACAGCTAGTTTGTTTTCAGAGTTCCTTAGATTATATGGAGGATCATATTTAGTGAAAAGAGAACCAAGATAGTCGGGCGCAAGACCATGTATAGATTTATAGACCATGGTGGCCACTTGTATTTGTCGCTGAGTATCTAACCGTCTCCAGTTAAGTTGCACAAAAAGAGGATCAGCGCTTGTGTCATAACTGGAGAAGGTCAGAATACGGGCAGCCCGGTTTTGCAACTTTTGGAGCTTATTCGAAAGACCCTTGTTACAATGCCCCCAGACCTCGCTGCAGTAATTAAAGTACGGTTGAACTAAGACATTGAAAACGGACTCAAGCGTGGTTCGATTAACAAAAGGCCTACAACGTTTAATTGCTCCAATGCCCGATGCGATTTTCTTGGCTATTTTTTCAATGTGCATATTCCATGAAAGGTTTTCGTCAATATGTACACCCAGAGATTTGACTGAGCTAACTTGTTTAATTATGTCACCACCTATGATTAGTTTAGGGGAAGTATCGTAGGTACCTATCCTTTGCCGCGATCCAATTAACATGAATTCACGCACAAATACAACAAGCTCTGTTGCTTGCTATGTTTGTTTGGACCGTGCGACGAAGCTTTGCTCGAGGTGAAAAGTTTCAGTCTCAGAACACAATGTAAGAGAAATCGATCAGATTGTCCGCGAAATCTTACCGGAAATTATTCTGAATACTTTCGCAGGTATCACAAGAGAACGTGTTTAAAAGTTTGCGAGGTTCATATAAAACATCATGGTTGCAAGCATTGATATGTCGCTTTAAACGTTAAATGAGATGCAAGCCTAAATCTCTCAAGATTTTTTGTATAATTTGCTGTAACTGAAACTTTTCCAATCCCGTGAAGTTATTTCGTCGCACTGGCCACGCAGGTATGTCGAGCAACTGGCGCTTACGCAACTTTTTGTGCACGCCCGTCCAAAATCTAATGTAATCTTCGCTCGAAAAAAAAAAAAAAAAAAAGAAGCTAAACGTGGAAACTTTTGTTTATTAGATGTGGGTACATATCAAAGTCATTTCATAGAAGGGTTAACATTTGCTTTGACTTGCATCCAGACTCTCGCGGACATATTTCGCATGCGCGAATGACCAAAAGTTTTATGCGCAAACGATAAAAACAAACATGGCGGCCAGAGTAAAAAGAGAAATCAAAGCGCCGAAGCGATTAATCAACGAAGTAAACCCGTTAAAAGCTGTAGCTGACGAGGGCAGAATACCAAAGCGTCAAAAGGACAATCGCCTTTACGAAATCGAGTCGAAAGAGGTCGACAAAGAAGGCAAGCGAGTAAAAATACATTGTAACGGATTTAGTGATAAGTTTGACGAATGGAGGCCATATGATGGTGATAAATTTCCTATTATGCGGTTGGAACATAAATGTAAACCATCCATGGAATCCATAGACGATCGTTTGCATCTCTTCCAAGACCGCTTGTATCGGGAAGTGAAGCGAAAGCTATACTCTGGAAGGAAGGACGATCCAGAAATCAGGATTGAAATTTCTGTGGAGGAGGTCTTTGAAGTGAGTATTGCCACTGCTGCTCGTGCAAAAAGGGAAAGAAACAAGCAAGTCTATCGGATTTGTAATCACGACCTAGACAGCTTTTTGGGAGTCAAATGGGATGAACGGATTTTAAACGAAAATAGTGATTATGCTTTTGTGACAGAAGGGGCAGTGAGATTTTGGATTACAGAAAGGAACCCTATAATAGAATACAAGCTCATAGGGGGCAAGTATGTGAGGTCAGAAATTGGAGATGACCGTCAACTTGTTTTTACTTTTGTTTGTGGAGATGGAAATAGACACCAGTACCTAACAAGGGATGACTGCTAAATTAAAGACTGAGTTAAATGCAATCACACAACTACAGTTATTGTTTTGATATATTTTATTATCAGTTTATAATCATTGTCAGTTAATTATTGAGATTGAGGGAATGAAAATATTTGTTCATACTAAATTCTAAAAGAGTTTTTGAATATCTTAACTACACATGGATATTACATTTATTTATATTTACTGTAATCAAGGCTGTTATAAGATAAATTTTTAACATGTCAACTAGGAAGCCTAGCCCTCAAAGTTACAGTCACTAGAAAGGAATTTACAAAGTACATCTCTGTGTCCATCTTCCATCAACTTTTATAAGATGTGCACAACAAACTGCAGTCTGGCATTCTTTACAGTTAGCTGAGCATGTCTTTATGGTGTGACCAAGACCTTCACAATTTCCACACTTATAACTTTTCTTTATTCTTTCCATGCCTGCTGCTTCTAGGAGCTGTATTCTATTTTTCTTCAAAAGAATCTGTTTTAAAGCAGAAATTCCCCTATGATTTGAGGATCTAAAATAATGTTTGGATGATATATCATTATATTTTTCCATTCCTTGTTGTGTAAAATAGGATATATTTTCATAGAGTCTTAAGAATTCAGGCACATGAGCATATAGTGCATGCATGTAAGGGGTAACATCTTTGGCTTGATACAAACATAGAAACTTATCAAACCATGAGTTGATCTTATTTGTTAACTGAGTAATAGCATCATCAGTTGTAAACTCAAGCTTCAGGTCTCCAATAATTTCCATAAAACTGGCCCATAGTTTTTCCATTTCTTTAGTTTCCTTAAAGTTGGGAAGGAGTGATTGGAAATTTATGCTTTGCATAACAAGCAACTTTTCTGGTCCGGTAAGGTCTCTATATTCTAATTTTTTAGAGTCTTTATTTACTCTCCAGTCAAAGGAAATTCCAATGTCCTTCAGAAACTTTTCATATCCAGCCATATGTTTATATTTCTCCCTTGTAAACCCACTAGGGAAAGTTTTCACTTTATCTATTGCATCTTCCCTGCGAAGTTGCTGTATGAGAAGCTCAATCAAGTTGTCAGAAATCCTCAAAAATAAGTGAAGTGTGTCAATTATGACATGATCAATGGGAATAAAAGAAAATAAAGGCACTGATTTACAATTGAACTTTTTAGATTTTGCATTGGCAGTTATTTCTTCACATGATCTTGCACCAAGGGACCTGTCTGTGAGGGACCACTTCTTGCTGCAGTCAAACCTTTCATTCCTAGGACATTTGCACCAAATACAGGCATAGTCCTGATTTGCTGCACCCAAACCACACACACAAGCTAAGAACTTCCAGTCCCCTCCCAAAAAGTATTCAATGTCACATTTATAATCACCCACACATATTTGCTTTAGATTCTGCATTTCATCATTAAGATCTGCAAGGGTTGCCTTTAAATTATCATAGCTTTCAGTAGTTTTGATTATGGCAAGAATATAGTTGCCTTTTTCACTCATTGCAATATCTCTTTCATTTAATATTGTGTAAGTTAAATTAACAATTTTGAGCCTTTTCCCAATGTTGGTCCCATCCCCACTAATTTTAACTTTGATTTTAGTGTTAATGTTCAAAACTCCTTTCCCCTGAAGCCTGATTACTTGTTCCTCTAAACTTTCTTTAAAACTTAACTGGACTCCCTCGGCTTGGCCAGGTGTAGGTTGAAGATTCCATTTTGCATTAAGTTCTTTCAATTTCTTCTCCAGCTTATAGCTGTTTGGCATCTGTTTGGTTTTCATAGCCAGCTCATGCCAAGCCTCATTAGAAATGTTAAATTTATCTTTAATGTAGATCCACATATTAATTTCATCCAAATTTTCATCTGTCAGCTCCGTTGAGTCCTTGTCCTTTAGTGGCAGCTCGTTTTCATCAATTAAGGAAAATGTCTCGTACTGTTGAGTTTCGCCATTGAAAACTTCTACTTTTGTGGCAATAAAATCGTACAATCCAAGGAAGGATAATGTTGCCTGACAGTTTTCCTTCATCTGTTATCGAAGACGTGACTGATGCTGTTTCGTATAATCGGTAAATTTTTTCTTTTTGGCCGGCCCTCTCTTTCCGTCTCTCTGCAGTTTCGCAATTTTACGCGCTAGAATCTTAAATTTTTTTTCGTATTTTTTTTCGTCCTTTTCTGCTTTGTTAAGCACTTGTTCGAGTTTCTCTTCTACCTTTAGCCTTTTCGCCTGTTCATCTGCAAGGGATGCTTCCAGCTTTCTCTTTTGTCCGCGCAAACCTCTGTTCTCCTCTTGTAGCTGACACGCTTCAATTTCATTATAGAATATCTTGAATGAGTACGTCTCTTTCTGCCACTTTTCTTTAAGCTTCTTAACATGGCGACCACCTTTTTGACCAGCTTTCCTCAACGCCGAGAGAAGAAGCGAAATTTTCTTCTTGAAGACATTTACGATACGATTGTTTAAGATTAAACCTTTCAGCGCAGACTCTTCAAAAATTCTTCTTATTCTCGCCGACCAAGCAGACTCAGTACTTAAGTCGTCGATTTTCCCCTCTAATTCTTTACAGACTGTATAGATGAGGTAGCTACCAAACAAGATAGAAAAGGATCTTTAACACAATGAATCTTCGAAGAAATACACGAAACTTGAATCTATACTTACTTGTTTATTTCGTACGTAAATGAAGGGACATCTCCGGATTCCGCTCCATCGAATTCCTGTTCTATCGCACTCGCGCTGTTTATAAAGGTTAGCAGCAGAAATAGAACCAAAGCGTTGATTTCAAGGCCCATTTTGCCAGGCCGAAACTTTACCGCACCCTTATGAATTATACATCAAAATACGCGGAATTTATTATTCTTTTCGAATTTGGCGGTAACGCACACATTTGAGCATGCGTTGTACAAACCTCGGCCCAGAGTCTTTGCCTTGTCTCGAAAAAATGAAATCAAAACCTCTTAAAATAGCGCGAGTCAGCAACACAAAATATTTATTTGCCAGTACAAGATTATTGTTTAACGGTATAATTTGCACCTCTACGTAAAGCTTAACAATTTTGCTTTTATAATCTGGAGGTAACAGAACGACAACGTTCTTTAAGCGAAAGAGAGAGAGCAAAATCTTCCAAAATTCGCTGATTCTTTAGTCGGTCGCGTTACAGCGGGTGTCACGCGATATCCGATAGAGCCTTTTGTTAAGCGTGACTTTCATATGATAACCCTGTACTAAGCTGACATTTACAAGAAAGGAAGCCCGCCCTTTCCATCCAATATTTCTTGGTCTTTGGTTTTGTTTTCCCCAATGAAAGCAGCATCGATTCCCAATGATCAAAGGTATTTAACTTGGTCTTCAGCAATCGACAAAAGAGGTGAAATGACAATGACCAAGGGACTAGAAGAGAATCCGTGGCCTTTCGAGCTCAAGAATTTGAACACTCTACACAGTAATTGAAAGATTAAACTTTTTCCAAACCCCTTCTGTAGCTGTCCGAAAACATATCACCTTTCCACGATGTTCTTGATGATTAGTTTTTGTTCAGATTTTAATGAGCTAATCGGAAACACAGCTAAGCTTTCTTTAAGCGCTTGCTGGAGGTCGTCAACGTACTTAACGTTCTCTGCAACCTTGGCCATATTGCGAAAGACTTTACTACAAAGCAACGATTAGAATTTGGCGCGCACAGAAAGCTTCGTAAGCGTAAGCGCCAGTTGCTTGACATACCTGCGTGGCCCGTGCGACGAAATAACTTCACGAGATTGGAAAAGTTTCAGTCACAACAAATTGTACAAAAAATCTTGAAAGATTTAGGCTTACATCTCATCTAACGTTTAGAGCGACATATCAATGCCTGCAACCATTATGTTTTACACGAACCTCGCAAACTTTTAAACACGTTCTCTTGTGATACCTGCGAAAGTATTCAGTACAATTTCCGGTAAGATTTCGCGGACAATCTGATCGATTTCTCTTACATTGTGTGCTGAGGCTGAAACTTTTCACCTCGAGCAAAGCTTCGTCACACGGCCCCAAACAAACATAGCAAGCAACGGAGCTTGTTGTATATGTGCGTGTTAAAACACACGAAAGGACTCCAAAGGACACTTCACTCTGATTGGGCAGAAAAACACAAATATTTTCTGGCACCAATCAGATGCTAGAACGAGTGCGACCGTTTGGAATTAGTCTTGTAAGACAATGTCCCCAGGGGCTCTTCTGCCCTTAACTTGAAATCGACTCACAGTCCCTGGGTCTTCGAGGATGGCGTCTGGAATGTGTTGCAAGATTCTCATGTGCCAGCCAGAAACCGTCACGTTGATTGCCCTTTTCTGATTGGACGACGTTAAACGATGACCAATTCAAAATATCTAACGAGGGTGGGGAACCATTGGCGTTTAATGACCCTTCAACTGTTTACCCACCAGACTCGGGTCGTGTGTCTTAACGCTCACCGGAAGCAACTTACATTTTCGCCCATTGTTCGCATCTCCTTCATCAATTGTGTCAAAAGTAAACAGGTCACCTGGCAACATAAACAGCAACTGTGAATTAAAAAATTGTACTGGTAAGCGCCGGAAGCAAATATGAGTCGCTGTTTCTTTCATTTCATCTGAAAGAGGCCGGGCCAGGCTTTTGATGAAAGCATAGGAAATATCGCTGCACTTTCCCATGCGCACTTCTCGCAGACAGGCGACGAATAGCTAGGCCTAGTCACGGTTTTCGGCGCCATCTTTACGGGTAGGCAAAGCGGTCAGAAATTACAGTGTTTGTATGGGAATCTGTAGTGTTTGCAACCGAAATGAATCGACACAAAGTCACCAATCACAACACAACCGCTTCGCTTCTTTAATCACAACACCTCTCGCTCAGTTCCCCGGATGTAGGCTAGTTCCCAGTACACTACAGAATCCCATGGCAAATAACTTTTCCCAAAATCGAATTTTACGCAATTTATGAATCGCAACATTAAAACACTGAGCAGAAGATTGTATTCACCAAGTTTGAACAATGTAGGTTGGATATAAGACGCTCAATTAATTTTTCTAATTTTCCATACATTTGTCTGTAGTTTTTTTCCGCGCCGCCCCTTCTACCCTGGGAACATTTCGGTCTGTGCATTCAAAGTCTCTTAACCGATCAGCCGGGATTGGAATATTTGAAGACTAAACAATCTGTTTCCCTGTTCATTGGCGGACGCTAACAATGGGCGAAAATGTAAGTAGCTTCCGGTGAGCGTTAAGACACACGACCCGAGTCTGGTGGGTAAACAGTTCAAGGTAACAAACGCCAATGGCTCCCCACCCTCGTTAGATATTTTGAATTGGTCATCGTTTAACGTCGCCCAATCAGAAAAAAGCAATCAACGTGACGGTTTCTGGCTGGCACATGAGAATCTTGCTACGCATTCCAGACGCTAAAATACAGTGGGATTTTGATTTTCTTCGAGGCCTAACTCCGGTCCGTTTGGATGGATTTTCGATTGGAAAGTACGAGGAGAATCGTGCATCTTTTGACCTTAATGCTGCGAAGTTTGAAAGCGGAGCGATGCGATTTTCGGGGTCCAAATCGTTCGGGCGCTTGAACCCTTTCAAAACAAGCCTTCCACCCTTGTCTTTCTTTAATGCATTACATTAACGACGAAATCAGAATTATTCAAAATCGCTCAAAAAAAAAAAACATTTTTGAGGGAAAAGGACGACTATGCACCACAAGTAAAGTAATTAAACGTTTATTTATCAATGATTTATGTACATAGTCAGCAATATATCACTCTAGGTGAGGCAAACGGTAAATCTGGTACATTCACTAGAAAACAAAGGTCGGCTACACAAACAGATTGTATGGGCTCCCTTTGGTGAGAACTGTTTTTAATCTCCAAGGAAAACCTCGTGTGCAATACCAAATATGGAAAACAGGTCTTGTGACACTAGCTTCTATGTAGAACGGGGAACCCAAAAAATAGGGAAAATCTAACAATAACCAAACCACAGTACGATGGATATGTCAAGGAATACCTGTCATAGATATTTTATATGTAAGGGAAATTGATGGTGTATCGTGAATCAAGGGAATCATCGTCGAATGAGAGAAATAGCAATCTAAGCTATAATAAAATATGAAAGCGATCCTCAGAGATCATGGGTTCAAACCCGTACAGACTTGAATTTTTTTCAGCCCTTATTTTTCAATACTTTTTAAGTAGTGTTTATTACCGCGAGGATAGCTTTCATATTAATTTCTTAAACCGCAGGGCACATATCATGATTTTCAAATAATCAAAATCACTAAGCTGTAATTATATGGAAACTCCAATATTGTTGAATTTCGATAATGGAATGATGAATTTGAAAAGCCATGGTGTTACCATAACTTTTGTTCCAGATATTGTCTTATAACCAAACTTGAGTTCTAGTGTTGCACTCTATTCTGTGAATATGAGTCACAGTTGGTATAAAATGTCACCGAAAAACAGAAAGAACAGGTACTTACTGCAATGCAGAGTGGTGGTGATCTGTTGTGGAAACCAACGAGAACACAGTCATAGTTAGTATAACATGTAATGTCATCAGAATATAACAACAATGCTTTCAATGCAGCACATATTCAGATTCAACAATAACTCGACCGAATGGTAATTATTCATACAAAGATATTAATGGGTATGTGCAGCAGACTTTGAAATAAAATTGTCATTCACAAATAGACATCGGTATTCAGCTGATTGCCTCACTATTCAAAGTATTTATCTCACTTGAAAATTATCATCAGGTGGATCTCTGAGGCACAGTCTTTGCAGGTCTTCTTGGTTACGATAACCAGATCCTCACAGTGACATCTTATGCTCAAATCTTCCTGATATCATACGATTAGTTGACACATTGTTGATATACACGTATATCATATCAGACATATCAGTGGACTTGCCTAATTTGTCTGCTGACTGCGCTTTGGACCTGCATGAAAGTTCTTGTTTTGGCTAACACAGTCAGAGGTTGATTCAGTGTTGAATAAGTACTTTAATTAACTACTTTTTTGTTTATTTAGAAAGTCTCATGAAATTGTTTGGTTTAGTGCACTGACAACAAATGTTTAATCTCTCTAGGTCAGCCGGTTGGAACCCGTGATTTAGCAATGGTGAATAGCATCTTGTTTAGAACTTACAGGGCAGAGAAAGCAGAGATAGTTGTTGGAGAGTATAGAGTACATGTAGACAGTGCGCAGAGGTGTAGAGACAGAATTTCGTAGTTGAAGTAAGTATTCAGCAGCCTTGACAGGTCAGTGAGAGGTCTTTAGTGAGAATCAAAGTATGAGAGCCCAAGAAATTAGCCAGAGCTACATAGAGCGAGGTAAACTTGAAAGTAAGTACAATTGTGTATTGGAGAAAGGCTGATAGCTTCTAAAGAAACTGTTTGGGGCTGCGTCGGTGGGGGTAACGAAATAATTTGAATATATCAACAAAGTTCAAATGGTAAATTGGCCACCGTAACGATTACAAAAGCTAACGTTTCGAGCGTCAGCCCTTCCTCGAAGCGAATGACGAAGGGCTAACGCTCGAAACGTTAGCTTTTGCAATCGTTACGGTGGCCAATTTGCCATTTCAACTCTGTTGTGTATTGGAGAACTGAGTAGAAGAAGAAAAAGACAGTTCAATTGTTCGAGAGTCTTGGTGCCGTTCGCTGAGCGTGGTGCGCTCGATAGTAAGTCCCCCCCGACTTTTGAAGGAATAACAATATTGAAAACCTCACCGACATTTTTTAGCTTGCGTTTTCTAGACGCTTACTGATAGAGACGCACATTTGCTCTCCTGCGTTGCAGGGCTTACGTACCTCGCTGTCCATATCATAAGGACCCTATAAGATAGAACAAACAAATATTGATTTTCGTCATCAAAACAAAATTCAGAACTTGAATCTTGTTGGGAGCCGTTCAAACTGTCCTCTGAATCTGAATTCATTATTTACCCCAAGAATACTCGGACCGTTTTCGTGATGGCTCTCTGAAATTTTCGTATAAGACCAATGTCCGCTAGCACACGACCATGAAATTTCTGAACCTTCACTAGGAGCTGGTATACTGGCAAGATTTTTCTCGTGCGGTTTTGACCCAGCCGGCCCTAAATGCTTCCACCTTTTAAAAGACCTGAGAATTTACCTATCTACCTTTTTCAGGGGGGGGGGGATGGAGCTGGTCACTCAAACTGAGAATCCAAATCGCTCTCTGCGACCCTTTTTCGCTCTGTCAGGGTGCAAGCCTTAGGCCTAGTTAACAGAATTGAATCTTGGAGGAAAAAAACACAAAGGAACCAGACTGCTGGATCAGTAAAATGACGAAAACAGGCGAAGTCACTCTGACAAGTCATCCACTAACAATAAATCGAAAGTAAAAATGATTTGGAATTGGCGTAACTAGCTACTGACATCTAAATTACAAATTACATGAAGAGTGCTTGCAATGGTTAATCCTGTTAGTAAAAAGTGTCAATCGACATTCACTTAGACCCACCTGCTCTACTGAATAAAACGATGGCGAAACGAGTTCTCCACTAATCCTGTTGGGACTTTGGGGAAAGATAGCTTAAACAAACTCGCAGCTGAACCAATTGAATCATATAGCTTCTTCTTTAATATGCTTTGTTGTTTTAACGTTTAATAACTCCAACAAACGTTCCAACTTCTACAACTATTTTTATGACTATACTAAAAAGGTTAGTGCTCATATCCTCGTTTGGTTGCGTTTTCTTAACCTTGGGAGTTGACATCGCACTTGTGCTCTATACCAACCTAGCATAGAGCACAATTGTGGTTAGATGGGTAGCGACACATATTACCGTGTAATAAACAATCTCAAGCACTTATGACTAATTAGTATTTAGAGATAACCGCCACGGCAAGAAAAAACCCACAGATGTGAACTTTACGCTAATGAAGAGTATAAAAGCTTCATGCATATACAGCGCTAAAAATACATCCCGTCATCTATTCCGTTAACAGCCATTGTTTTCAGGGCGACTTTGACACCCCTTTGATGACTACGAATGGAACATTTGATCAGCTCTGGCCGGAGTGGGTAACTACTTGGTGTAGGACCTCACGTAGTGGTCCGCCACGAAGTGGTCCGGGTGTAGAGGTCTGGTACTTAGCCTAACTTAGCAATCCATAGCCATACCTAGCCGTCTTTTAGCATTCATAGCCGTACTTAACCATCCATAGCTATACTTAGCCGTACTTAAGCATCCTGAGCCATCCTTAGCCATGCTTAAGTATCCCTAGCCATCCTCAGCTGTACTTAGGTATTCCTAGCCATACTTAGCCGTCCTGAAGCATCCCTAGCCATCCTTAGCTGTACTTAGGCACCCATAGCCATACTTAGGCGTACTTGAGTATCCATAGCCATACTTAGCCTCACTTAAGCATCCCAAGCCATCCTTAGCCGTACTTAAGTATCTCTAGCCATCCTCAGCCGTACTTGAGCATCCCTAGCCATCCTTAGCCGTACTTAAAGCATCCTTAGTTGTACTTAGCTGTACTTAAGCGTCCTAAGCCATCCTTGGCCGTCCTTAGCCGCACTTAAGGACCCCAATCTATCCTTAGCCGTACTTACGCATCCTAACCGCACTTAGCCGTACTTAGGCACCCTAAGCCATCCTTAACAGTACCTAGGCATCCTTTGCCATCCTTAGATCCTTAGATGCCATACGTTAGCATCCTTAGCCATCCTTAGCTGTACTTAGCCATACTTAGCCGTACTGAAGCATACCTAACCATCCTAAGCGGTACTTGGCCATACTTTACAATCCGTAGCCATCCTTAGCCATGCTTAAGCATCTCTAGCCATCCTTTGCTGTACCTAGCCATCCTTAGCCATACTTACCCATACTTAAGCACCCCTTGCCATCCTTGGCCATACTTCGTCGTACTCAAGCATCCCCAGCTATCCTTGGCCGTACTTAGGCATCCCTAGCCATCCTTAGCTGTCCTTAATGCATCCCTAGCCATCCTTAGCCATATTCAAGTATCCCTAGCCATCCTTAGCTATCCTTAAGCATTACTAGCCACCCTTAGCTATCCTTAAACAACCCAAGCCATACTTCGCCGTCCTTAAATACCCCTAGTCACAGTTAGCCGTCCTTAAACATCCTTAGTCATACTTAGCCGTCCCAAAGCATCCTTAGCTATACTTAAGAGGTCGTGACTGTAAATATCGAGAATTGCTGGCCAGGCTAAAAATATCGAAAATTCTGATAATTTGCCTGGAAAACCCCTTTAGGGAGATATATTAAAAAATATATATTTCAACGTTTGAAAAATAAAATTTGTCCGAGCATCCAGTCCTATATATCTCGTTTTAAATTATTTGTATAAACTCTTTAATGAGTCTTTATCGAACAACATCTCGCCGGCCTGATCCTGTTTGACTTCAGGCTGACAGCCAAGTGCGGTTCGAAGGGGACTTTTTCATTTCCGGTTTGCGCCTTTAACAGTTAGCCGTCCTTAAACATCCTTAGTCATACTTAGCCGTCCCAAAGCATCCTTAGCTATACTTAAGAGGTCGTGACTGTAAATATCGAGAATTGCTGGCCAGGCTAAAAATATCGAAAATTCTGATAATTTGCCTGGAAAACCCCTTTAGGGAGATATATTAAAAAATATATATTTCAACGTTTGAAAAATAAAATTTGTCCGAGGAAATGGGGAAAAACGAAAATTCGGGTTTTTACCTAATTAATTATGCAAAAAATACAGTAAAATTGAGCAACTTTAGCGTGCTAGTACTAAAGGAGGATGTTTCGTAAGAAATCGGGGGTGTTTTTACTTCAAAGTATAATTAATGTAAATTCTATATGTGGCATTTTAAGGAGCTTTGGTTTAATTTTAAAATTCACATGATTTTTTAACTAAGTGCTGTCAAATGCTTGTTGCAAAAAGCGAAAAATCGACCAGCTTCAAACCTTCGAAACGTGTCTTGGTATGTGTGGCATCATGTCAAACTACGTGCTGGCACAAAGTTTGGTCCTTATACTAAAATAAAATGTAATAAAAAATTTGGGTAATTCAGAAACGTGCCGGCAAAACATAAAGCTTTGCGACACACTCTGGCCAGAGGTCACGAGTTTGCATGATGCAAATCAGTTGAAGAAATCGTACCGCCTGACGGTTCTGATGTAGGAAGGGCTCTTTTGACGGCTTCAACATAAAATGTACAAGAATAATGACTAGTATTTAATAGCGTTTAATTCTTTTTCAAGCCAATGAGGGTTTTGTTTTTTATCTCGATACTGTCTTGAGGAAAAACAAAATGTTTCAATTGCGTGACAATTGTCACGTTGGATCAAAGGTGAAGTTGCCGAGTAAAGCGGACACGATCCTTTATTTCGTCAAACCTCCATTTTAAAGCATCCAGTCCTATATATCTCGTTTTAAATTATTTGTATAAACTCTTTAATGAGTCTTTATCGAACAACATCTCGCCGGCCTGATCCTGTTTGACTTCAGGCTGACAGCCAAGTGCGGTTCGAAGGGGACTTTTTCATTTCCGGTTTGCGCCTTTAGTACGGGGACCGCGGAGCTATGGGGTTGAGTGGGCTGTAGCCCCACCAAGAACAATTTATTATTATCATTATCATTTATTTTAATCTTTGTAATTAAAAAAAAAGTTGACAAATTTTTCCTAGGACTGAAGCGCGTTTCCGGTGATTTCAGAAGCTCTAGATTTCAAAAATTGCGGGGGGGGGGGGGGGAGCATATCCCAGGACACCCTATTTAGCAGTCTTTCTGAACCAAGAAAGGCGTACTAAGAAACAGATAAAAGGAGGCTCTCCTCGGAGGGGAGGCCCCAGGACCCTCATTGATAAGTTGGTGTCAATAAGCTCACACTACGCGGGAACTAAAATAGCCCCTTCGATCTAAAATATGCTCCATGGCTCCCATTTTATATCAACGTTCATATAAAACTCAATTTTTTTCATGCAGCCTTTTGCCATTTGCCTTTTGAACTGCACTGCATGCATGAGCAGCATCTAACAAGGTCTTCGAGCAGAGCGATGTAAGATGTCTTTTTCTCTGATCAAGCCCAGGTTACATTTTAATCTGCTCAAAAATAGACTCCTTAGCATTTGACGAATTAAACTCTTCTTCCATAGCAACCAGATCTTCCACGGTTACAGCTTGTGCGCAGAGGGCTGTCTGCTGTTTCACTTTTGGTGCCATTCTGGAAAAATGAAGCCACTTGTTGAGTCGCCAAAAACTCGGAGACACTGAGCAAGCGCTTCCCTTTCGATCCCTTTGCTCTTCTCATTTCTGTTGCAACCATTTCCGCGTCGACCTTTTTGCCACTTTCTTGTTTGATGGTAAATCTAACTGTCAGATATTCTCTTTGCTTTTCGTTAAACCGGTAAGCTTTCTTAACTTGTTTGAAAGCGAAGCCTTCAGTGCTACGAGGACAGGTTTCAGGAGGTAGAGGAATAGTTGGCATGGAACTTGAACCTTCCTCGAGCCTTGCGGCATATTTAACCTTCGCTTTATCAAGAAATGTCTCCCTTTCAACCTTCTTTGTGCATGTTCCGAACGCGAGATGTTTTTTCAGAGAAGAATGCCTTTGGAAACTACGCATGCCGCCCTCTTTTGGACATGGAAACACTTGAACATCGCCTTTCGCTTCACGGCCAGTAGGCTTCACTTAGTAGGCTCTTTAAGTTTTCTCCTTGGGGCGATCTCTTTAAATTCGCCGAGGGAATATTTTGGTAATGGCGTTCTGTGGAAAATAATAATATGAAAGATGATTAACGACAAAATCAAACACACCTAAAAATTGTCCAGAGCGAGATTTGGTCCGTTTTCCTCAGCGAAAATAGCGTTAGGTGCAGCTTGTGCACTGCTACCTAAATGAAGTAAAAGTTTCTTTTTCCAGTGTAGCGTTCGAAATAAAAAAAAAACTTGAAATAAATTTTTATAACAAAAACTGGCGCCAGGTTTGATGTTTTCAAGTGATCTTGATTTCAAGCTTTCCCTCGCTGAATTTTTCAGTCTCAAAACTAAAGGGAGATCATGCTACATTATAGCTAGAAACTGGAAAGAGAATATAACGTAAAGTTTACCATGTGTTCCTTCCAAAGAGATGCTTTTGCCGGGGCCTTTATCAAATGTCTGCCACACCCTCATTCCACCAGGATAAAATCTGAAGTTGTTCAGTAAACTGATGTCATTAATCTTCTTTTGCGTGGGGGAACAGTTTCGCGTTCCCCGAGACTGTCTAACGCTAGTCACTACACGAATCCCAGAACTTGCACCACAAGCCCCCCCCAAAGAAGAGAAGCAAAGCTACAGAATGACATCGTTTTCTTTTTATGCTCTGTGAAAAACCTCGGACGTGTTTACCTTTAAGAAAAAGACCGTGATTACATCATAGAGAATTATCGCCCAGACTGCAACACGGTATAATTGTTACCGTGACATAAGTCCTTTTTATCAATTTTTGTCACAGAAATGTGGCCCTTTTTCCGAAAAAGATAAGAGTAAATAGCATAAAAAATAGTTGGGCTGTTATCTTAGGTGAAAAACTACACAGCAGAAGCTTGCAGTGTTGCGTGACTTCGTTTACTCGCATAACATTTTGCAAAATATGCAAGATATTTCAAAAGAAATATTATCACAGTTGCAGAAAACGTAGCTATTCAACTAAGAATAATGTCGATAATAAACAACTAGTCAACAAAAATGGTGAAATATACAGCGGCCCTTATCTATAGTTAGGTGTAGGTAGTGCTGTTGAAATAGCGAGTCAACAATAACAAAGTCTTCTGCAATTCAAATTAACAGAAAATTTCGTATCTACACATCAATTTACAGCCCTCTTCAGCAATGTCTATGGATTTTTTATTGTATAATTTCATATCATTTCCATATCAAATAATTGTTTTAACCATCTTTGACTATCTTGTTTACTTCGTAGCTCTCAAGTACGATTTCTAAAACTGATTTATATCATGCACATTCATGACTTTGGCCACATTGCGTCGTAAACTCTTGTATTTTGCACTTTTCAGAATTACCCAAATTTTTTATTTCATATTATTTTGGTATAAGGACCAAACTTTGTGCCAGCATGCATTTTGACATGATTTCGCACATACCAAGACGCGTTTTGAAGGCTTGAAGTTGCTCGAATCTTCGCTTTTTGCAACAATCTTCGCTTTTTGTTTGAGAGTACTTTGTTAAAAAATCTTGTAATTTTTAAAATTAAACCAAAGCTCCTAAAATTGCCATAAATGAAAATTGAATGAATTATATTTTCAAGTAAAAACATCTCCGATTTCTTACGAAACATCCTCCTTCAGTACTAGCACACTAAAGTTGCTCAATTTTACTGTATTTTTTGCATAATTAATTAGGTAAAAACCCGAATTTTCGTTTTTCCCCATTTTCTCGGAAACATTTGATTTTTCAGACTTTGAAATTTTTTTTGCTATTATATCTCCCTAAATGGGTTTTTCAGGAAAATTATCAGAATTTTCGATTTTTCAGCTTGGCCAGCGATTCTCGATATTTACAGTCATGGGCTCTTAACCGTTCTCAAACATCCTTAGTCAAACTTAGCCATAATTTAGCATTCCTAGACATCTGTAGACACATGTAGGCAATGTTAGCTTTGGGGCTTACTTATTCGCCCCTGTAGTATATTTTAAACAATTTCGGTTATCCGGGTAGTGGTAGTTAATAAAACAGTCCTACTGAATATTTAAGAATAAACACTAGCGAGAAAAATACACAACGTTTCGATGACTCCATGTCATCATTCTCAAGTGAGAAGAGAATAAAAATGAATAGTTAATTTATACCGTACGAAGGTGGCAAACGTAAAAAGTTTAAAATATTTAAAATATTTAAATAAATAATTGCGCGTGTTGAGTTCATAAATGTAAACTATTAAATAAATAGTTTCGCGCGTATGGAATCCGATTGTTTGTTCAAAGAGGGCTTCATCTTTTTTATGAAAAGCATTTCATGAACTACCGTATTTATTCGCCTATAAGCCGAGCGATTTTTCCAACAAATTAAACTGAGAACAGGTAAATTCTCGCCAAGGTAGGGGGTTCGGCTTATAGCCGAGTATTTTCGCCAAAAAATATTTACGGGTGCTTAACAAGCTTCGAAATTCAATGTTTATTCGACTATTAACCGAGCGATTATTAACAAACACAAATTTCCGAGATCACGAAATTAGTGATCTTAGTGCGAAGGCTGATGGAATGGCGCTTTTTCCATCTCTGGTACCAACCCAGTGAGGCTTTGAAGTCTGGGTCACTGCTCAACTCCTTCGCTTTTCAATTTGACTTGTTTTGACAACATGAAAAACTGGCCAATCAGAAGCAGTCATTCCCACGGTTTGTGTAAACATTGCAACACGATCTGACAGATATCACCTGATCGAAGCTTTTCATTGTTTTAAAGAAGCGAAAGACTTACCTTGACTCCTCTGCTCTGAAAACCAGTCCAGTAGTGTTTGATCCAATTCAGGATACTTTTGCGAAAAGCAGCCCATCGTCTTTCGCTTTGCTGAAATTTTAAGCTCACCATTAAACAGGTTCGCTTGATCTTTTAGCCAGCGACGCACCATCGATTCACTGATTCCGTAATCTCTAGCGATCTCGGAGTTGTTCTCGACGGCCTTTGCTTCAGCAACGACTTTTAGTTTGAACGCTAAGTTGTATGAAGAACGACGAACTTTCGGCATGATGATCGATTACGATAACTTTGAAAGAGAGCGATTGCTTGAGACAGGATTCTGAACTCAGGTGAATGTTTTGTTATGTCACGCATGGTTCTATTTATTTACACATTAAATTCAACTTATCTGTGATTTGTTGTTACTTTCAATTAAACGACCAATAACAACTGAGTAAAATAACCTACTTTTTCTTTGCATGTTTCCCGAGAGGGAAGCTCCTTTTGTTTTCGGTTTATGTTAATTCATCTCAGTTAACGACACGCGTGGAGTACTTTGCAATTATTAGGTCTCGGCTTATAGCCGAATGTTTTGTGTTTATTTTTTATTTCAATGCAACAGCTGCTGACATGAAGAAGTTTAGGGTCTCGGCTTATAGCCGAGATCGGCTTGTAGGCGAATAAATACGGTATATCATTATTAGAATGTTGCACATGTATGATTAAACATATCATTAGCAGTGGGTAACTTTTAATGTGATATGTACATGACTTGTGTATAGGTTTTCTTGTACATTAAGTGAATCATTTTGTACAGGAAGGGCAAAGCTAAGTGATGCAGCCAATGTTATGTTACATACAGTTAGCGTACAATGCATAACAGTAATAAATTAGATTTAAACACTGGAACTGTTAAAAATGTGCCAAGTTCATTACCCTGTCTTTCCTTATTCCGTGTAAAAGATAAGTAGTACAAATCTGACCCGTAATGAATCCTCTCTCCCCTTTAAACGTTTTTCTTTCCCTATTAAATATCTACACCGATGGAATTTTTTATTCACAAACAGGCAACTTGTCATAGCCTCTAAATCTGGACCAACACAAATATGAATATGCAGTGTGGTCGAAAAAGAATCAGTGTATTGGTCGATCCTCCACATTCAAAGCGCCCAAAAGAAATAAGCATTGATTTAACAATCGATATCAGTCAAACATCATCAATTAAGTACCAAGGAGTACTCGAGAAGTGATTGATAATTAACTGCTCTTGGTTCCTGTTGACGAATAAACCGGAGTTCACTCTCGATCTCGGGTGGGCGATATTGAATGTAAGCTAATCGACCCATTACCACCAACACCCCCAAGATAGGGTCAAGATAACCTAGTTTAAAATCTTACCTCGAGCATCGTGTGCTTGCTTTACTCAGTCGATATATTTCAATCCTCCAATACATCTCGAGCGCGCGTTAAAAACATGAAAATAACTTTAATACGAACAACAGTGGACTCCAAATCTCAATTTCCCAATTCTTGAACTTGTCCGTTTCGAAATTCCAAATAATAAACACCACGCTCAATGAATGACAAAACAGTACGAAAAAATAGCATTTCTACCACTAAGTCGATGAAAAGAAAAAAAATAAGACGGTAGAATCCTTATCTCCGTTGCAGTCTTCGCGGTTTAAGTATTAAACTACCAGAGACTTTGTGTTTTGATAAGATATTCAACGGTAAAGTTTTAAAAGCCTACAAGGGAGAAGTAAACACAACAAGGGACGTCATCTGCGCATGTCTGAAATTTTCCTTAACTCACGTGCGTACGCTGTTCCGTGAAGCCTAAATTTATTACCTTTATTCTACCTCACTAACCCCCATCTACCCTGATTTACCCATGTTCTACTACATTTACCCCCATATACCCTTGATTAACAATGTACTACCGCGTTAAACCTCAACTACCCTAAGTAACCCATGTTCTACCACGCTTACCCCCATCTACCCTTCGTTCGCCATGTTCTACCAGGTTCACCCTCATCTACCCTAGGTAACCCATGTTCTACCACGTTCACCCCCATCTACCCTTGGTAACCCATGTTCTACCACGTTTACCCCCATCTATCCTAGGCAACCCATGTTCTACCCCGTTAACCCTCTTCTACCCAAGGTAACCCAGGTTCTACCACGTTTACCCCCATCTACCCTAGGTAACCCATGTTCTACCACGGTCACCCTCATCTACCTTAGGTAACCCATATTCTGCCACGTTTACCCCCATCTACCCTAAGTAACCCATGTTCTACCTCGTTTACCCCCATCTACCCTAGTTTAGCCATGTTCTACCACGTTCAACCCCATCTACCCTTGGTAACCCATGTTCCATGTTCTACCACATTTACCCACATCTACCCTTGTTTAGCCATGATCAACCACGTTCAGCCTCATCTACCCTAGGTAACACATGCTCTACCACGTTTACCCACATCTACCCTTGGTTAGTCATGTTCTACCACGTTTACCCACATCTACCCTTGGTTAACCACTTTCTAGCACGTTCTCCCTCATCTACCCTAGGTAACCCATGTTCTACCACGTTTACCCACATCTACCCTTGATGAGGGTAAACATGGTAGAACATGGGTTACCTAGGGTAGATGGAGGTGAACGCGGTAGAACATGGGTTACCTAGGGTAGATGGGGGTAAACGTGGTAGAACATGGGTTACCTAGGGTAGATGGAGGTGAACGCGGTAGAACATGGGTTACCTAGGGTAGATGGGGGTAAACGTGGTAGAACATGGGTTACCTAGGGTAGATGGAGGTGAACGAGGTCGAACATTGATTACCTAGAGTAGATGGGGGTAAACGTGGTAGAACATGGGTTACCTAAGGTAGATGGAGGTGAAAGTGGTAGAACATGGGTCACCAAGGGTAGATAATGGTGAACGAGGTCGAACATGGATTACCTAGAGTAGATGGGGGGTAAACGTGGTAGAACATGGGTTACCTAGGATAGATGAGGGTGAACGTGTTAGAACATGCGTTAACTAGGGTACATGAGGGTGAACGTGGTAGAACATGGGTAACTTAGGGTATCCGATTGTTAACGTGGTAGAATATGGGTTAACTAGGGTAGATGAGGGTTAACGTGGTATAACATGGGTTACCTAGGGTAGGTGGGGGTAAACGTGGTAGAACATGGGTTACCTAGGGTAGTTGAGTGTGAACGAGGTAGAACATGGGTTATGTAGGGCAGATGAGGGTGAACGTGGTACAAGATGGATTACCTAGGGAAGATGAGGGTGAACATGGATTACCTAGGGTAGATTGAGGTGAACGTGGTAGAACATGGGTTACCTAGGGTAGATTTGGGTGAACGTGGTAGAACATGGGTTACCAAGGGTAGATGAGGGTGAACATGGTAGAACATGGGTTACCTAGGGTAGATGGGGGTGAACGTGGTAGAACCTGGGTTACCAAGGGTAGATGAGGGTGAACGAGGTAGAACATGGGATACCTAGGGTAGATGAGGGTGAACGTGGTAGAAGTTGGGTTACCTAGAGTAGATTAGGGTGAACGTGGTAGAACATGAGTTATGTAGGGCACATGAGGGTGAACATGGTAGAACATGGGTTACCTAGGGTAAATGGAGGTGAACGTAGTAGAACATGGGTTACCTAGGGTAGATGAGGGTGAACATGGTAGAACATGGTTACCTAGGGTAGATGGGGGTGAATGTGGTGGAACATGGGTTACCAAGGGTAGATAAGGGTGAACTAGGTAGAAAATGGATTACCTAGGATAGATGGGGGTAAACTGGGTAGAAATTGAGTAAATAGGGGTAGATGGGAGTAAACGTGTTACAACATTGGTTACCCAAGGTAGATGAGGGTGAACGTGGTAAAACATGGGATAACTAGGGTACATGAGGGTGAATAAAAATAAATAAATAAACGTGGTAGAATACGGGTTACCTAAGGTAGATGAGGGTGTACGGAGTAAAACATGGCTAACCAAGTAAACGATGTAAACGTTGTAGAACATTGGTTACCAAGGGTAGATGATGGTTAACGTGGTAGAACATGGGTTTCCTAGGGTACATGAGGGTGAACGTGGTAGAACATGGGTTAACTAGGGTAGATGAGGGTGAATGTGGTAGAACGTGGGTAACTTAGGGTAGATGATGGTTAACGTGGTAGAACATGGGTTACCTAGGGTAGATGAGGGTTAACGTGGTATAACAGGGGTTACCTAGGGTAGGTGGGGGTAAACGTGGTACAACATGGGTTACCTAGGATAGATAAGGGTGAACGTGGTAGAACATGGGTTATGTAGGGCAGATGAAGGTGAACGTGGTAGAATATGGGTTACCTAGGGTAGATGAGGGTGAACATGGTAGAACACGGGTTACCTAGGGTAGATGGGGGTGAACGTGGTAGAACATGGGTTACCAAGAGTAGGTAAGAGTGAACGAGGTCGAACATGGATTACCTAGGGTAGATGGGGGTAAACTGGGTAGAAATTGAGTAAATAGGGGTAGATGGGAGTAAACGTGGTAGAACATGGGTTACCTAGGGTAGATGAGGGTGAACGTTGGAGAACATAGGTTAACTAGGGTACACGAGGGTGAACGTGGTAGAACATGGGTAACTTGGGGTAGATAATGGTTAACGTGGTAGAACATTGGTTACCTAGGGTAGATGAGGGTTAACGTGGTATAACAGGGGTTACCTAGGGTAGGTGGGGGTAAACGTGGTACAACATGGGTTACCTAGGATAGATGAGGGTGAACGTGGTAGAACATGGGTTATGTAGGGCAGATGAAGGTGAACGTGGTAGAATATGGGTTACCTAGGGTAGATGAGGGTGAACATGGTAGAACACGGGTTACCTAGGGTAGATGGGGGTGAACGTGGTAGAACATGGGTTACCAAGAGTAGGTAAGGGTGAACGAGGTCGAACATGGATTACCTAGGGTAGATGGGGGTAAACTGGGTAGAACAAGGGTTACCAAGGGTAGATGAGGGTGAACGTGGTAGAACATGGGTTACCTAGGGTAGATAGGGTTAAACGGTGTAGAACATTAGTTACGTAGGGTAGATGAGGGTAAACGAGGTAGAA